>NW_026267111.1:0-55132 GCF_014633365.1 Diospyros lotus | reverse complement strand
CATTCCACCTAGGCCGATATACTTCTTCCACTCCGTATTGAGGTAGGCAGTGAATCTGCTTCTTGCCTCCATAATTTCTCCTTCAGCTACTCCATTTTAAGAAACTCCTCCTTATTAAAGCTCACAATGATAGTCATCAAAGTAAAACTATAATGATACTCCTTAGATAGTATCATTGCAAATTCTTGCAACTTCTCGCCGAAACATTCACTGAATTCCTTGCACTTTTCATCAACCCACTGCTGGTTCCTCTGTCCCTTGGCTAGTCTTATTTTCAAACTTCTTTTCCCAAATTTGATGCTTCTGGCAACTGAAAATGTAGCATTCTTTGGCTGCCATTGAAGCTCCATTCAGCAGAAAATGGAGCATTCTTTTGCTGCAATTTTAGGGCTCATTTGCTCTATGTATGCACTGCTCCCCTTGGCTGCCTTTGTTTCCCTTTGCTCACAGCCTCTCCTAGCTTCATGAGTAGGACACCCCACTGAAAATGCAGCACTGGTCCACTGCAATGGAGGCTGCTCTCTTCCTTGAAAATTAACCACTGAAAATGCAGCATCATTCGGTTGCAATTGCGACCCCTTTTGTTTCAGGTGTGCCCTGCTTCCCTTAGCTGATTTTTCACAATCAGCATACTTTGAAGACCACATACTGCTCTTCTTCAAACAAGTTAACCCAAAATTCAATGCCAAAATTAACCTCTGTTTCCCTTTGCTCATAGTCTAGAATTTCGATTGGAATCCACCGCCTTCAAAAATCCACTCCCTGCTGCTCCGAACTTTGCTCAGCTTCTCCACTTGCAGCAGCCTTCCTTGCTCATCGAAGGCACTGTTAGACACCACCGTCTCTGACTCTCTGCTACCGCTGCTCGCAATTGCTGCAGATTCAACAATTGCTTGGCCTCGAATCCGCTTCAACTTATGGCCAGTGATGCATCAAGCTTACTTCTCTCGGTTATGCTCTGAGTTGGCTTTCCAGAATGGTCGGAATCTCCTTCCGATCAAGGAGGAAAGCACGGTTCACCAACACGTTCATCAGAAGGCAACCCCAACCGTAGCACCACAGTGCCTTCCGATCAAAGCGGCAACACCCGCAAAACTCCAGTCGGAATTCCAATTAAACCGCCACACCTCAGCTGCACCTCTTCTTTCAGCCTTAGCTGTCCGCCTTCCTCTTCAAGACTCGGACAGGAGTGTCTAGAATTCCCAGCGATAACCGCCTCACATCAACATCGGAAATCACTAGATCCTGCTTTCCCCCTTCGATTCCAATTAATAGTTACCCAAATTATTGGCCAAGAGTCACTCACCTGTTGCGCTTCCAATTCCGAACTGAGGGTGCTCGCTTGCTTGGAGGCTAGCACCTTCCAGCGCCAGCTACTGCCCAATCACCGACCATTGAAAATGGCCGTGACACCCACTGCACCACCGTGAGGAACCCCACTGCACAATCGCCAAACCTACTGCAATTAATTCGGCTGCAACACTAACTTCCTTACCCGACCAAACCGCGATCGCTTGGAACTCTTGCACCAATCGCTCACTCCCAGTCACGACCCACCTGGATGTCCACATCTCCTCCTTTGGCGGACTTCCACACCAATCGCGAATTCTCCTCTGTTCTAATCGATGATGGGCTTAAGTGCATCTTCGCGACGCTTCAAGTATGTTAGCCTATCGACCCACTCCAATCGCCGTCCAACTCCACCTTAAACCTCTACTCGATCGATTTCACAGAGAGTCGCATCTTCCTACTCGCCCAATCACCGTCATTGGTTTCGAATTCACTCGTCTTCGCTTCGGCCCAAATTCGCTAACTCTGCTTTAGCGACTCTAATATGGCCTTAGAAATTGCCCGAATTCCCTTTGAAAACCGCCTTCCGAAATCGTCCAGATCTGGTTCGACAGCTGAGGATTGCCGCTTAGTTGTAGTCGAACTAATCAAAGGCTTAGGACGAGCTTTGTTGCGGTCTCCTGAGGGTTCGATCGACTCTGTTGGAGCTCCCTATGAGTTCGATCAACTCTATTGCAGCTCCTCAAGAGTTCGCTTCTCTCACCGGAAATTCGTCGGACGCTGATTGCTGCTACGATGCTGGAATTACTTAGCAAGGATGGCCGAGGAACGAACAGCTCTGATACCATTTGTCACGAACCTAGGGTTCATGATGGGTTAGAAGAGGAATTGGGGAAGAACAAAGAAAAAATGAGGGGGGAGATTGAAGAGAATTAGGGAGAAAGTTAAGAGAAATGAGGGAGAGCAGAATGGAGAGAAACGAGAGGGAGTATTGGTGAGAGAGAGAGAATCAGATTTTCTATTATCAATTTTAGCATACCATCTCCTCCATTTACATCAGTCTTATATAGGCATATTTGTCCCCTAACAGCCTTGCACATGCAGCCATGTGCACCTAACTAATTGCTAGAATATCCTTAACAAACTATTCTACCCTATTACAATAATAACCTTTTATTACTCATAGGGTCATGACAGTTTAGAATAAATAATGCTAAATAAATGGATGTAATTGAATAAAAATAAATTGACATTGATAAACCATAACATTCAGGTTTAGAATTCCCCCACGGCCATTAAATTTTAGAAAGTGATGATTTACACAAGACCAAAAGAGATGATCCAAGAACAATACTAGATAAATTAAAATGATTAGCTAAAGAGAAATTCAAGGATGGGATAAACCGCAACATTCAAATTCAGAAATCTCTACAAACATTAAATTTCAAAAAGTCATGGTTTACACATATTACTGGGCAAAGGGAGACGATCCAACAACAATACTAAATAATTGATATAATTAGATAGTTGATAAATCACAAATTCACTTTCATAACAATTTATTTTTTCTCCAACTTTAATCTAAAGCTGTTTTTTTAGTACTTTTTTTCTTGTTAAAAGAAAAATGTGTGCAAATTAACATTCTAGGAGGAATGCAATGATGCAATAACTAGTTCTGGACCAACAGTCAACTTTTATCTATTATTATTTTGGCCAAGGAGAAAGCATTGTCTTATAACTTAAGCATGGAAGTCAATGGCAATGCAACCATTTTTAGAATGAATGATATTAAATAAATGAATGTAACTAGATAAAATGAAATTGACATTAATAAACCACAACATTTAAATTCAGAATTCCTCCAGACATTAAGTTTGAGAAAGTGATGATTTCCGCAAGACCCCAACAGAGATGATCCAAGAACAATATTAGATAAATTGAAGTGAGTAGCTAAAAAGAAACAGGCAATGATAAACAACAACATTCAAATTCAGAATTCCCCACAAACATTAAATTTCAAAAGGCAATGGATTACACATATTACAGGAAAGAGACAGATGATCCAACAACAATACTAAATAATTGATGTAATTAGATTGTCAATAAATCACAAAATTCACTTTCATAACAATTTATTTTTTCACCAATTTTAATCCACACCTATTTCTCAAAACTTTTTTTCATCTTATCAAAAGAATGTGCGCAGATTTAACATTCAAGGTGGAATGTAATGATGAATGAATTAGTTATATGGACCAACAATCAACTTTTTATCTATTATTATTTTGGGCAAAGAGCATGAAAGGATTGTGGTTCTAATAATATTTAAAATATAACTTACCCAAAGACGGCAATGCAACCATTTTTAGAACGAATAATATTAAATAAATAGATTAACTAGATAAAAAAAAATTAACTATGATAAATCACAACAATCAGGTTCAGAATTTCCCAATGAACATTAAATTTTAGAAATTGGTTGTTTACACAAGACCAAAAGAGATGATCCAAGAACAATGTTAGATAATTTAAGTGATTAGCTAAAAACAAATAGACAGCAATAAACCACAACATTCAAATTCAAAATTATCCACGAACATTAAGTTTGAAAAGGCCATGGTTTACACATATCTTTGCGAGATGATCTAACAACAATACTAAAAATTGATGTAATTTGATTATTGATAAATCACAAAATACACTTTCATAATAATTTATATTTTCATCAACTTTAATCCAAATCAATTTTTCAGCACTTTTTTCCATACTAATCAAAGAATTTGTGCAAATTAGAATTCTAGGTGGAATGAAATGATGCAGGAATTAG
Organism: Diospyros lotus; assembly: GCF_014633365.1. Lineage (NCBI taxonomy): Eukaryota > Viridiplantae > Streptophyta > Magnoliopsida > Ericales > Ebenaceae > Diospyros > Diospyros lotus. The sequence continues at coordinate 51,015 of NW_026267111.1, read as the reverse complement.
TTATATGGACCAACAATCAATTTTTTATCTAATATTATTTTGGCAAAGGAGCATGAAAGGATTGTAGTTCTAGTAATATTTCAAATATAACTTATGCGAGGGAGGCAATGCAACCATTTTTAGAATGAATAATGGAAGTAACTACAAAAAAAGAAATTGACATTGATAAATCACAACATTTAGGTTTAGAATCCCCCATGCACATTAAATTTTAGAAAGTGTTTATTTACACAAGATCAAGAGAGATGATCCAATAATATTCCTAGATAAATTGAAGAGATTAGGTAACAAGAAATAAGGAGTGATAGACTACAACAATCAAAATCAAAATTCTCCAAAAACATTAAGTTTCAGAAAGTGATCATTTACGCAAGACCAGCAGATTTGATCCAAGAACAATACTAGATAAATTAAAGTGATTAGTTAAAAAGAAATAGGCAATAATGAATCTCAACATTCAAATTTAGAATAATAAATATAAATGGATCTAGTAATATTTTAAATATAACTTAAGCCGGGCAATGCAACCATTTTTAGAATGAATAATACTAAATAAATGTATGTAACTAGATAAAAAGAAATTGACATTGATAAACCCCAACATTTAGGTTTAGAATTCCCTCAAGGACATTAGGTTTCAAATATTGATGATTTACACAAGAGCAAGAGTGATGATCCAAGAACAATACTACATAAATTCGAGTGATTAGCTAAAAAGAAATCGGCAATTATAAACCACAATATTCAAATTCAAAATTCTCCAAAAACATATAGTTTCAAAAAGCCATGGTTTACAGATATTAAAGGGCAAGGGATCATCCAAAAACAATCCTAAATAATTGACGTTATTAGATAAACCACAAAATTCACATTCATAACAATTTATTTTTTCACCAACTTCAATCCACACCTGTTTTTCAGCACTTGTTTTCATATTAATAGAGGAATGTGTGCAGATTACCATTCTATGTGGAATGCAATGATATAGGAATAGTTATATCAACCAACAATCAATTTTTATCTATTGTACCCAAAGAACTTACAATGACTAGCCACTACAATTCATGCTCCTTGGCCAAACAAAAGTAGGTAAAAAAGTGATTTACACAAGGAGAGGGGAATTGTAAGACCCCAAGGATCTCCATGGATATAATAGTAATTATATATTATGTGTGTTGTTGTAGGTCGTACATTGTTGTTATACTTTGTTGAATGATCAATAGAATTCTCACTCGATCTCCCTTTGATTTCACTCTACTCTCCCTCTATTGTTGTTTTATCTGAATATCTTCCCCTATTCTTTTGATATCTCCCTTATGTCTTCTAATTCCCCCCCCCCCCTCTCTCTGTTCTAATTCCCTCGAATTATTCCAATTTCCTATCAAGACCCTAGGCAAATCCTAGGATCATGACAGAAGAATATTGTCACTATAGTTGCCAACAACACTGTCACGGGATTGCAATTGATATAGCCGAGGGAATTGTAATTACTTGATTGTTTGAATAAGCGGGAATATTAGTTGGGCAATTAGGCCTAATTTTCAAACTCAAAACTATTTGTAATTGTTGATCAAGTGGCCATTGGCACCTATTATGGAAGTCGGATCAGTATATAAAGCACACTGATACCACTCCAAAATCATTCAGAGAATTATCAATACAAAATCTCTCTCTCCCACTTTTTCTTCTCTCTTTAACTCTCGTTTCCCCCTCTCTTTTCTCTCTGTTCTTCCCCCTCAATTTCCCAATTCTCCTCAATTTAAGGAGAATTTCCCTTGTCAAAATTCAATTCTGACAAACACTTTATTAGCTAATTGTTCCACAACCATGAAAAGATAGGCAAAGTCCAAGGTTGAAGACACCAACAAAGTTTAGAACCCCCTGCAAGAGGAGGCAAACCACAAAATGGAGAGAGAATAGACCCTTCTCTTTTAGGGAGCCAAGGCATCACACATGTAAGTATTAATGTTTTACGAGATAAAGACTTGGGATTCACTTTCAAAAACTTATCCCTATTGTATTATAATATAAGCAGGTTCTTTTTGGGAGATACAAATATGAGGCCTTTAGCATCTATAATATATGCAGGCCCTTTTTGGGAGATACAAATATGAGGCCTTTATTTGATATAGCCCTTGATACATCAAGGGGCTTGACAATTTATCATTGGCAATTGGTCGATACTAGAATTGATGAAATTATTGGAAAGTGACATATCCTCAATGTAATAGAAATACAATTATGTGTTGCAACAATTATGTAATAGAAATACAATATGATCAAACCATGTTAATCATGTCACAATCTCACACATCTTAGATATAATAGGAGGTGTCATTCCAATATTTTTACAAATAACCTAATTTCTAATTTAACCTTTTTGTATATTGGTAGTTATTGGCTAAAATTCTATGCCACAAAACAAAACTAGTCTTATAGCCATCTTGTAAATTCTTTTTTTTTAGCTGTAATAAAATCTTACTATCATATCTAGCAGCACTTTTGCATTTTGACCATCCACCTTAATTCTACGAGTAACATTCTCATCAGTCTCTCTATCATTTTGGATGAGTGATCCAAGAAATCTAGACTTATCTTTTCTTGGTATTGACTTGATCTTCCAGTTTTGCCATAACATCATTGACTTATATTTTTACAAAAGCTTATAAATGAAGTAATTAATGGTGGGGTTACCATTATCCTTTTTGTAGTGACACGTCTTGTATGTGTTCCTAAGAAAAGGAATTTGTCCATTTTTGAGATTATGCAGGTTTATACGCGAAAGATAATTTTTTTGGCTCTCTTTAGCCCTATGTCTCTTATCCCTAGGAGGTCTTCCTCCATTTCACTATTTAAAACCTTTAGACTCTAAACATTCCTTTATATCAAGTTGAGTATTCACGCCTTCTTTTGTCTCATGCAAAAACACAATGTCATCTGCAAATAATATACACAACCCAACCTTTGCTTGGATAGGTTCAATGAGTTTATTTGTTACTAGGGTGAATAGGTAAGGGTCGACGTAATACTTGTGATTATGTGGCATTTGTAATACATTTCATTGTAAAAGACAAATTAGGGAAAATAAAACTACTTCTGTGACTACTCCAATGCAACATTCATTCAAGGAGAGCTAAAAATTAGAAAAACACATTTTCAGAAAGCAGGAAGAATTTGTGGGCCAGCCTAGGAGTTGCAGAAGACAAAGTCAACTATGTAAAAGATTTTAACAAAAGATAACTGCAACCATCTTTATTAAAATTTATCATTTAGCAATTGAGAGTTGTGCTTTGTTCCATGAATACATTACCAAACAACAATAGAATTATCTGGTCCACTCAAAACTTCTCAAATTAGTGTAGAAAAATGGCATGCTCCATATACTAACAAGCAAACAAACATAGTTAATACCTGCATGAATGAGTCTCTAGATATAAAACTTCTCCGTTTTTCAAGCGGCAAAAGTATAAAGGGGTTTCTTCAGGCCCTTGTCAGCAACCACACTTATACCGTATTTAATCCTGGAAAAGTATATATTCGAGTTTGTGAATTGAAGAGAAGGAAACCAGGAGAGACAGAGTGAGGAAAACAGAAAGATTCAAGAAACAGGAACAAGTAGGGAAAAACCCAAAACAAGTCAAATTAGAATGAAAATATGTCCAAAATTCAGATCCTTTAACCTGGAATTTTAAATTTCATCTGCCTGCTGAAATAATAAACAAAACAAGACAACCCTGTTATGCACGCCATGAAGCTTGTGATGAAAAATTGATATGTAATGGAACTCAAGCTATGCGTATCCTTCCATGCTCAAAATTATAAATGTATAGAACTGTCAACGTCAGTGGCAAGGTTCCTCAGAAGTAACAAGCAGAAAAATTCCATTTCGACTAAGGACAATAATCACTTTAATGCAAAAAGTTGGAGACCAGCCCATGTACACAATGAGAACAGATAAGAAAATGGTTAATACTATAATTAGCTAGGAGTAATGGTGATTGAAAACTAACTATTAAATAGTAATGCAAGCCTAACCATTTCACAAACTATTCAAATATGATTACCACAACTAAATCGTTTTAGATGCAACAGTATCAATCAAACTAAGTTGTAAAAGGTCCAACTAAGAGTTACCTGAGCACTGTGAATTACACTGACATTTATCAATAGATAGAGAAAAATCATTCAACGGCTACAAGAATGAAATTGCCAGAAACAACACTCAGCCCCTACCCAAGATTGAAGAAAAATGAGAATAGTGCCCTTCAACCTAAATCCCTTCACAAGTTATAAGATTTCTTTCTCTATACACTCCACATCATGAAAGGAGGAGATAGACAACCTTAGAGGACCAATCCTAACCCAAATAGGACAAAAAATCCATATAGATGGAACCATTGCGCCACAAGGTGAATAACCCCCCCCCCCCCTCCAAAAAAAAATAAAAAAGGTCAACAAACAACGATGGGAGAACTTACGCAAAAAGGCACAACTCTAAGACTATCAGTATCCTCGCTCTCAAATTATTTGTTATGAGAAGGAAGCCAAAAGCAACTACCCAAACAAACACGGCATTTTTGGGTGGGGATTTTGTTTTGAGTAAAAATAATAATATAAAAAATAAAGTTAAACCCTCTATTTATCAAGTTAAACTTTTAGATCAGATGGATGTTAACAAATCAACAAGGTGTCAAAGCAGGCAAAGGTCTTAAGTTCAAACCTTACCCCTAACCCAATATTTAAATAGTTGCAAGGAAACTACATGTGGGAAAGTAAAATTGCCAACAGCTTGAAGGAAAATGTAGACTGTTTTGATGAACTGTAACAATGTGTGTAGGCTTGGCTGATGTCACCTTGGTTTGAGCTGAAATTCTTGAGAAGTTGATATGTGGCAAGCTGAGGCATATCTTAGTGACAAATTCAAGGATCCAACAACTAATTGAAAATAAGCAACTTAATCAGAGTCTCTCACCAGCCTTGGGATTGTGTAAGGCGTAACAAGAAATCAGAATTATCTTCATCTCTTTGCGGGATTGGCAGAATTTAGTCCTAACAAGCTCTTTGTATAATTATCCATAATTGAACGCTGCTAATTGTTTGATGCTATATATCGTTCTTTTCTCTGGTGAAAATTTAAGCTAGGAACGATAACGCAATGTTATGCTGGCTGCTTTTTTTCCTCCATATATAGCCAAATACCCATATGAATGGGTGTAGTTGCTTTGAAAAGAAACAGAGAGAGAGAGAGAGGATCTTTTCTTCATACAAGGATGGTGTTTAAACTTTATCTCATCATTCCCTTTCTAGAGAGTCGCATTTACCACATTTTTCTTGCATGGATTTGTATTGTCACATGAATTTTAGAGCTCAATTGACATAACGAATGTTGTTCCACCACCCAAATTTCGTTAGGATAAGGTGTAGTTGATGATGAGCCAAGTCAAGTTGCATGTGTATACATTGAAAACTTATATTGTCTCTATTGAAAGAATGATGCATGCAATTACAAAATGGTTGTTGGTTAATTGCTCCTAAGAAAAACAATTGTAGAATCTCTCTTGATTGGTGCTTAAAGGTTGTATCTCTTGGTCTACCTAGTATTAGTAAGATGTTGGAAGGATAAATTTGAGGATGCAAATTAATGAAAGGAATGGGGAGTTAGATGTCATACATTAGCAATACCAAGTCTTAGTAGTTGCAAAAAAATCAACTAAACCATTCAAAGATGGACATGGGTCAACAATTTACATTCAAAATGTAAAGAACAGAAAAAATCAAGAGTTAGAGCATAATGATCGATCATGAGACCAAAACAATCAGCAATCAATAACCAACTTGAGCAAATTGTCCGCAAATGAAAGAAAACTCGTTAGAACTAGATGCATATAACCTACTTAGTAGTTGAATACTCCCTACCATTTCTTGAATGTTTGTTGGGAAAGCAAAGGAACCGAGGCCCTCAACCCAAACTATCGACAATATTGCTGAGAAAAACCAAATTGTCAATAGTGACAAATGAACTTTAGACCCTTGGGATGTATAATCTCGCGCTAAAAGAGTTAGGTTCACAACCACTTGAAATTCAAATTTAAGATGATCTAGGGGTAAGATAACTAGGAATTATGCATCACACTCAAGTAAGAGAGTCCTTTTTAGCTTCATAGCAAAGAAATGGATTTGGGCTATGCTAAGTTCTGTCATGCTGTGTGAAGGTAAATGTTAGCGACTTTGGTGGTTGGCCTTGCATAATATTATGAAATGTCAGTATGAACTAGTAGAGATGAGGTAAAACCAACATGAACTAACAGCCATGTGAGAAGTTGAGTTTATGATTGACTAAAGCTAAAAGGAGCTGACATCAAACTAGAATTTTACTATAAAGTCAATCGTGAAAACAGAATGCAAATACAATTGTCTATTTAGTGGAAAGTAGAGTTTAGGATCGAATAAGCCAAAGAGGAGCTGACAGCCAAGTAAAACTGTACGATAAGGTCAATTGTAGAAAATAGACTATATAGAGGATTGACTATTGCCCAATCGAGAGTGGGCACTGATTGAGCTTATGATAGTGGACATACTGTGAGATCCATTCTCTAAGCTAGATGATAGTTTTTTAGTGTTTGACAATAAGCTGATTTTTTAGACCCTAATGAATTACAATGCAAATTCCCAATATGTTAGTAGTTTGAAATAAGGAGATCTAGATATACCAAGATTTGTGTATTTTGGTTTGGATTTAGCAAATTGAATATTAGGCCATACTTAGGCCCCTCTCAAAGACAAAAAATCCTCAACGCGTGCTCAATCTTTGAATGGATCTTTATACCAATTTTTAGCATGTTAATAACTGAGAATGTAAAGGTTCAAAAATGATAGCTGGTATGAATTTCTATTGAGATTTGGGTGATCAAAGCAGGGGGACAAAAGCAATTAGAGTGCACAGTGCATGGGTGATTTAGGTGGAAAACTTTACCAAGTGTTTGGGGATGTGTAAGAGACCATTTAGATGCCAATTTGGACATTTAAGAAATCATTTTTTAGTGTTATACAACCTGTAAAAGAAGAAATATAAAATGGCTAGGAGAGAGAGAGAGAGAGAGAGAGAGAGTGAGTGGAGCGAGCAAGGTAATCATAATGGTTTTAGCTTTTCAACTTTTTCTTAACTTAGCATGTATTAGGAAAATCTAAGGTGTTGCAATGATGTGGGTTTGGGAGCTAGAAGTGTAATACCCCATATTACATGGTGTTATAGAGAATATTGTAATAGAAGTGAAACGTTTTTATCTAAAACGTTTTTATACACAACCCAAACACGAAGGGATGTACCCATGCAACACAAGGGTAATGTAGAGGTTTTCGTGGTGAACTTGGGGATGGGTTTGGATTGAAAACTAGATGCAGAAAATGTACATTATAAATTCCTAGGTGGATATGGAATACCAAAAAATTTACAGTGTCAACTTTGTAACTGTAATCCACCAAGAATGGTCAAGTAACGTACAAAGGTCAACTACTTTCAAGAGAATTAAGGATCAAAAAGCAAACAAAAAAAGGATGAATAATATTTCTTATTCCATGAGTTTCGACTGACTTATGTTCAAACTTTGTTAAGCAGTGACCTTTTTTACGTGGAGTAGCAGGAAGATAATGATGAGAAAGATGAAGATGAAATGTAGGGAACAAGGAAGAGCAAGTGTCAAAAACCATGATTATCACACCATAGATAGATAGAAAATAAAAATGCATATATGTGGAGAAAACAAATTCCATAACACAACATTCAATATACAAACATAAAACCAACAAAAAAATTAAAATTTAATAAATGAAAGAGGTGATACTAAGAGATTAAGGTCTTGAAGAAATGCAATCTCTAATGTAATTAAGCTCCAAGGTACAAGATTAACAAGGTCCTTGACCTTCTCACAAAAAAAAAAAGGTGTGCAAATCAAACCCGTGGAAAAAAAGTGAATTACATACCTCAACTAGCGAAAAACCTTTGTAATTGCATAATACAGTACAAAATAAGAATTCATAATTGAAATCCCATCCTACAGAACCAAAAAGCAAATTACATATATGTAAAAAATAGGGAACCAAAAATGAAAAAAAGTGCAGCATTACCTCAGTCCAAAATGCTCATTCCATCAATTTTGCCAGGTTTAAGAAAAAAACAGAACAGAACAGAACGCATAACAAAATTAACATGCCACAAAAACTTATAAAGTAAGGATGGTGCTAGTCCAAACATTTGCATAAAATCAATGTTCAAGGGTCATGGTAATAACTAAGATGACGAAGTGTAATTGGTCACAACCACGGAGCTTGTTGCAACCAGAATGCAGAATCCTTGAGACAACACACTATTCAAAGTAAAATCTTCTTCCTCTCAAGAAAAAATATCACACAAGTAAAAATATACAATTTTACATGGTTTACACATATTACGCTATTCTATTTTGGCATCGGTAAGTTCCAGAATTCAACTTTCAAAACCAAAAACTTTGAAATACAGTGGGAAACTTTTGAACTACTCATAAATTTACAACGGAAACTATTTATTTCCAGTGGGTACTCGATATTTGCCTAATTTGGCTATACCAGCATGCGAAAACCATCAACAAAAGCAATCAAAGTACACACACACACAAACACACACACACACACAGAGAGAGAGGACCTGCCGAAATCGGAGAAAGGCGAATTGCGAAAGGAGGAGCGGGAGGAAGAATGAGATTTGGGACCCCAAGCCATGCCTAGGGTTTTCTGAGTTCTTCTTCTTATTGTTGCTGTTACTCGAAGGGTTTGAATACAGCGAATTGAATCTTCGCTTGCATCTGGAACCAGAATTCAACTTTCAAAACCAAAAAACCATCAAATACAGAGGGACACTTTTGAACTATTCGTAAATTTGCAACAGAAATTATTAATTTCCTAATTCAATTATTTATTTATTTTCCTAAATTTGATCCTACTTATTCCGTCTGTACTCGGATATGTGACTAATTTGGCTATACCAGCATGCGAAAATCATCAACAAAAGCAAGCAAAGTACAGAGAGAGAGAGAGAGAGAGAGAGAGAGACGTGCCGAAATCGGAGAACGGCGAATTGCGAAAGGAGGAGCGGGAGGAAGAACGAGAATTGGAACCCCAAGCCATGCCTAGGGTTTTCTGAGTAGCCTTCATCTTCTTCTTATTGTTGCCGTTACTCGAAGGGTCGCTTCGATCTGAGTAGCCTTCATCTTCTTCTTATTGTTGCCGTTACCCAAAGTTGGCAGAGCGAGTGCAGTTGAAGCTCATTATTATCTACGTCAATTTGAACAAATTGGGATCGAGAGGAGATCGAGAGGATTTTCAACCGTTAGAGAGAGAGAGAGAGAGAGAGAGGAGGGGAACTTACTTGCGAATAAATTTGAGTTTTGCTACTTAGCCGGACGCCTTTACCGAAACTAATTTATCGCGATATTTCGATAATTAAAATATCGCGATAAATTGAAATTGAGCGATGAAAGACGAGCACCAAATTTTGCACAGCGCCCAGAGTGCGAAGAAATCGGAGCCTCCATTGCTTTCTCTCGAAGTCTAACCTAACCTGCGTTTCTTCCTCCTGGCCGACAGCCACAGCCCGCCACCACCTCGCCGACAGCCACAACTCGTCGCCACCGCCCGCCACCCGTCACTGGGACAAGATCCAGATCTCAAAAAAAGGTGAAAGGAATCTCTTGCCGCCGGAGACAATGTCGGACCTAGGTAAGCTTGCTTCCTTTTTTCCCACTATAATCCTCCATTGTATGTACTTTTTTTTGTACGATTCGTCAGAATACAGAGAGTCCGATGAAGAAACAGAGTCCGATTCAATCTATTGACAATGTTGCGCTCGATTTCTGGCATGGGTATCGGAGAACGGCTAGGGCTAGGGTTTCAGTGAGCAGGGACGATTCGCGGGATCGGAAGGGGAGATAGGAATTTTGGCAGTGATAATGTGGTGAGGAGGAACTGGTTGATTGGACTGGGGCTGAGCCGGTACGGTCATGTTTTTGAGATACACGACGACACGATGTGGATGAAGAAGTTTTGCCAATGTTGACTGACATAGCAGGATCTCAAGGATATGGGTGGGTGTGGGGCAGGGCCGGCCCAAAGGCCTATGCCCAGGCCCCCCAAAAGTTGAGTGCGATTTTGTGCACCTACTTCAACGTAGGTGCACGTTACCTTCGTTAATTTGAAGGTTATATTTGTAAATTTAGCCACCTTCCCGTCTTTGCTATTTTCTAATTTTTGGACAAAAGAAAAATTAAATTTTTAACACGCCAATGCATTTGTCCCCCAAACATTCTCTCTCTCCCCCACCCGCCCAATGCAATTTGTCCCCTACCTTCTTCCTCACTCATTCTCACTCTCTCACCCGCCCATCCATCTTCCATCTTCTGATTTTTCTCACGCCCCCCCCCCCCCCCCACCAGCCAGTCGGACCTCCAGTGCACCGTCGGCCAGCCACTGCACCCGCCAGTGCCGGCCACGAAACCCATCCATCTTCTCTCTCCCTCTCACGACTGTCAATCGGACCTCCGCCTGCACCCACCGTCCACTTCTTTCTCGCTCTCTCCCACGACCGACCGTCCCCCCTACCCGCCAGCCGCACCGCTGTATCCTCACCCATCGGCCACGAAACCCATCCATATTCTCACGATCGTCGCGGCCACCCGCCAGTCGCACCGCCGCCGCCCTCACCCGCCGACCTTCCCAAGATATTATGAAGTTTAGAAAAATTAGTGCTTGTCGTTGTATTAAATGAATCAGAATATTTGTAAAGCACTTCTGTCGTTGCATTTGGTTTAGATGTTTCCAGGTGGTCTATTATGTTTTTTGTTCTGTTATCTTCTAGAGCTTGTTTAGATGGGAATGAAACCCATGGGACTTTCGTGTATATTCTAGCAACTTGTTCACTGTGCTATGCTTGGCTGTGTATGGGAGATGATAGAGATTTGGTGATTTTTGGGACACATTTTATTGAGTTATTGAATTCAGTTTTAATTAGTTGAGATACACTCTTCAGTCGTTCATTTGGTGAAGTTGGGTATCTTATTTAAATGAAGGTTTAAATGTTTTTTAACAAATTAAGTAGAGCAAGACTAGGAGAAATTAGGGGGGCCCTAGGCATTCTTTAAATAGGAAAAAAATTTCAGCATGCAGTAAAATTTACTGAAAAATAATGCCTATGCATTCTTTAAATAAAAAATAATTTTCAGCATACAATAATGAAATTTAATGAAATCGAAGTGAAGAATGCTCGTGAAGCAGTGAAATCGAATTTGTAAAATGGGCTTTGAAGAAACTATTCTATTTATTTTTTAATTATATATATTCTATTTAAATGTTACTTGGTCTCACTGTTGTTGCAATTTCTTAATTTGTTAATGCGATGCATGTTAGAAGTTAATTGTCAAGCAAGCTTGCTGGTGATGACTGCTTGCATCTTCTGTCATTTCTTTGAGCGAGCTTGAGTATTCTGAACATGGGTGCAGGAAATGGTGTTGTCCATTTGAATTGTGAGTGGATAAAAAATTGATTGAATTGAAATAGAACAACTTTTTTAATTTTTGCCAAGTTAAAATGGAAAGCTTTTTGTACTTGTTGTTCATGCAGGGTGGGCATGTTTTTGTTAAAAGGTTATTCTGTGATTATCAATGCATGTATGTCAAGTTTACCTAGGATTCAGGTTGTCTTTACTTTCATAGGACACCTGCTTTGGTTCTTTGGGGATTAGGGTGGGGACCTTATAGAAACACTTTGGTATGGCTCCTGGTGTGATGTGACACAAAGCCTTACATGCGATGTAATCCAAGGAAAGAATGCTCGTGAAGCGATGAAATCGAATTTGTAAAATAAATGGGCTTTAAATAAATTATTTTATTTTATTTATTTGTTAATTATTATTATATATGTATTCTATTCAAATGTTGTTACTTGGTCTTCTTGTAAGGCTGTCTCCAGTAAGTTTTCTTATTTCACTTCTTATTATATTATAAATAATTTACTCCCTATTTTAATTTTATCTCAAAAATTATATCTGTTCCGGCAACACTCCCTATTCTCTTCTTTATCTGACTCCCTATTTCATTTCTTTATTAATAAACTTCAATTTTATTTATTTTACCTTACATATATGTTTAACTACTATAAAATTTTATTATTTATTTTATAATTTAGTAATAAACATTATGATATTAAATATTAATAATATTTAATATATTTTAAAATCAATTTACTATTTTTTAAAATAATTATTTAACAAAATACAATTTAATAACAAAATTAAGATTTTAATATGATAAAATTAAAATTTCAACAACTATATTCCAACAGTCATATTTCAACGGCTATATTCCAACAGTCATATTTCAACGACTATATTCCAACGACCATATTCCAACAGTTTATAAATAAATGATCCATTTGTTTAAAAAACTTACAACCCACAAATCTAAAATACTAACTCACATTAGTCACCATGTCCAACACCAACCGTATGTTCTTCCAAATGATCAATGAAGAAGTTCAAGACAATGAAGAAGAAGAGGCTATTGTTACAGCATTAGTTGAACACCATATTCAATATGGGGATCACGGCTCTGTATCACGTCGTTGTGGATCCGTGATGAACCGTCGTGTCATCAATCGCAATAGAGTTGAAGGTCATGAGAGCCTTTATCGTGATTATTTTGATGATTCTCCTACATATTCACCACATTTATTTCATTGTACTGATGGAAATAGGCATGAACCCTTTTTCCCAATACCTTTGTTTAGTTTAATCGTTACCATGTGCAGCATTTGTACTAATATTTAGCCATGCTGACACGAGCATGCAATCCTCTTGCATTGAAATTTTTTTTGTATGTACCTTTCTTTGAGTGTTGACTTCGAATGAATTAGGTAGGAATGGAATGGCTGCCACATTTGCATATTCGTCTACAATATTCTAGTCATGGTTGAGCAAATTTATGTAGTAATGTTTATTATTATCCCCTTCCATAGCAAACAAAATGCAATTGGTTAACATGGGACAAAAATTAATATTTAAAGAATTCAATTAGCTAACAGAAGGTTTGTCAGGAAATAACATTAAAATTAGGCAGTAATTATTTTAGAAGGAAAGCCCATTATAACAAAAAAGAAAGCTCCACAATAGGCAGTAATTCTTTTTCTCTTTCAGCATGGTTCATATAATAATCAAAATAAACCATTCTTCCAGTAAGCTATCTCCAGCAAGCCTCATTCATTATCATTTTTGAACACTTAATATACAAAATATTCAAATATATACATATACAAAATAAATAATCAAATATACAAATTAATCATATACACATAATCAATAATTAAATACACAACTCAATAACCAAATAAACAATATACAATATCAATCATATAATACAAAAAAAAAAATACAAAATATCACAAACCACTAAGAAGACGTTGAAGAAGATTTACCGAGGAAGCCGCTGAAGAAGACTCATCGAGGGAAGACGCTGCTGGTTGTTGTTGCTGCTCCGCCGGATCTGTTGCAGGGAAGACGCTGCTCGTTGCTGTTGTTGTTCCGTTGGATCTATTGTAGGGAAGACGCTGCAAGTTGTTGTTATTGTTCTGTCGGATCTGCTGCTGTCGCCGATGCTCATTACTACTACTGTCGCTGATGCTCATTACTGCTGCTATTCGTGGTCGCCGGATCTGGTGTGTGCTTCCGGATCTGTTGCTGTCGTAGCTGCCCTGCAACTCATCTTCACCCTTCTCATATCTGGTTCTCTCTTCCCGCCTTGAGCAGTTGGGGGTGAGGGAGAGATAGCGAGAAAAATTCAATCGCCAATATTAACAAGGCATTTCAAGGTTGTTAAAAATTTAGCGAGCAAAAATAGCGATAGCGAGCTCTACTGGAGCTCATTTTCTAGAACATTCTCGCCACAAAAAGCTTTGGCGAGCTGAAAATGACACTATTGGAGATAGCCTAAGCTACCTGAAAGATGGATGTTTCTTCTTTAACTTTTCGAGAAAGTTGTTGTGCATTGTTTTTGCAATTTCTTAATTTGTTAGAAGTTAATTTGTCAAGCAAGCTTGCTATTGATGACTGACTGCTTGCTTGCGTCTTTTGTTATTTCTTTGAGCTTGAGCATTCTGAACTCCACAGGTGCAAGAATTGTGAGTGGATAAAAAAATTGATTGAATTGAAATAGAACATCTTTTTTAATTTTTGCCAAGTTAAAATAAAATAGAAAACTTTTTGAGCAATTTTTCTAGGAAAAAAATATTTTAAATATTGTTAGTACATATATGCACCACACATATTTGCTTTACAAAATATGCACTAGAGAACAATTAACTATTAGCAGATTTCTCCCTTACAAGCATTCATTCATCGGACCTTAAATTACAAAACCCGAATGGGAAATCACTTCAGTTACACTTCATTGCTCTCACTGTTCAATCTTGTGCAAAGGAAAAAATGAGGACCAAATATAATCATAATTATGTATAAATTGGGAGCCATGCGAATTAACATAGAATGAATTTAGTAAATCCTTAAACCCCGAGTTCAACACACAAGTGAATAACAACATCAAATAAGGAAAAGAATTATTTTGAGTTTCTTTCTTTCTTCCTTCAGCTTATGCTTTGAATTACATGAAACCCTTCTTTTTACAAACACATATAGTCTAGCAATAACCAGCAAACCATATAAATTATAGTCTAGCAATAACCAAAAAGCAACAATTACTAATCCAACATAAAAGTATCCCTATTGATGGGCAACTCCAAACCAAATCACAATTAACACAAAAATGAAAATCCAATTGACAAATTGAAGCTGTTACACAAGCATAGGCACTCAAAAACATGAAATAACATTATATCCCAACCTACCATTGTCTTTAAGAACAATAGCAACAGATTAGAAAGATAGACAGACAAATAGATAGATAGATCGATGAGAACAAGGCGGCCAGAGGAATGGCGGTGCTCTTCTTCTATTGAAAGAGAAAGAGAGAGAGAGATGGTGGCGTGAAATGGCCGACACGAGAAACGGTGACTAAATATGGGGGCTTTTGGTGCCCTAACCCTTGCTTTCTCTCTCCACGAATGGGGAAGGTCAGTTGGCGACATGTGATTTTTACAATATTGTTGAAGGGTAAGGGGTATTTTTGTCAAAGCAAAATTAGTTTTGGTAAGGCTGTCAGTAAAGCTATTTGGCAAAGTAGCAAAACTTAATAAATATTGCAATTTGATAAGAATCGCAATTTAAATGAAGCGCAACTGGACGAACAAACTATGTACCGCTTTTATACTCATTTGGGGCGACTCGTCGCTGTGGCCTTTGGCTTGGACTTCCTTGCACTCGTTATTACTACATTTTTTTTGCTGTGCAATGCATAATGTGCCATTAGTTTTCAAGTAAAATTTATTTTTAATTTCCTCATTTTAGGCACTCATTGCCATTATGGCGCCATAGGCTTGCTTGTTCTCGAGATCACATTTCTTTTTTATGACTCAAGTGTCTGAGCTTCACTCGAATAATTTTAGAAAGAGTAGCATTCCCCTCTGAGTAAATTTAGATACGGTTACAGCTTATACACACTCGGAGTGGACATTCAGAAAACTGTTATCCTCCCCGTGAACCCCACATTTACGTCATGCGGATGAGACCCCTGGAAGGGCAACAAGGCGCACCATAACCCTGCCTCTACATGGCCTACTTGTTTTCAAACCTTACTATTGTTTTCCAATAATAATTCGATATTTCAAGGCGCCACAAGGATCCAAACCTCCAATGGTCATATTATCCTCCTTGTGCTTTACCGCTACGCCATGCCCGTGGGGGCTAGGGATCACATTTTTTATTGTGCAATGCATTAACCATTAGTTTTGAAGTTGAGTTTATTTTTAATTTGCTAAAATGCAAGGAATATAAACACTATCAACGAAATTTTAACAACACTTAAATTTTTTTTAACAAAATATATGATTAGTTAAATATATTACAAAATAAAACACGAGCTTTCTTAACTAGTTATAGTGATTTTTGCTAGTTCGAAACATAAAATATCTAATAATTTGAGACATTGTGTATTTTATGGAATTAAAAATTTTATTATTCTAGAGTAGAAATTTATGTTTTAAATCAATTACATATGAATTAAATTAAAAATAATGAAACTTTAAATTGCAAATTAACGAATTATAAATTATTCATTTATATCAATTTAATTTAAAATTTTAATTCTTTACCAATTTTACAATAAAGCTAAACTTAAATAATTAATCCTCTTATATGTATTAATTATTTTATTTTTCTTCCTATTTTAGAAGATAGTGAGTTATGGAAAACATTTTTCAATTTTTATACCAAATTTTCTATAAAAATTTCAAGAAAAAAAAGAAAAATCCATTATTAATCTAAAAAATTAACATATATAATTACAAAAAAAGATAAACAAAGAAGTTTTTATTTTATGCAATTGTAATGTATTATGCCCAAATAAATGAGCTCAAGTGTGAAAACACATTGGGTCAACCCATCTCAAGATTAATTGAAAAGGGCTGAATGGCTAAGGAAAAAGGTTGGCTGAGTATGGACCTAGAGACTTGGCCAAGCGTGGTCTTGTCGCACCACACGGCTGCTTATCGCCGCCACCTAATGCCACGTGTCCTAATTGCCACCTTGCCATTTTTCCACATTTCCTACATTTTCTCCCCTATATAAACCCCCCCCCCCCCAAGGAATTAGATATGTAGTGGCCCACTCCTAGATAATCCCGCTAGCATAGGATATCCGAAAAGAGGTCATCACAAGGATAATATAGAACAATAACATATAACACCACATTACAATCCTTAAATAAATTTAGTGGAAGTCAACATAAAAGTTTACAACATCTTGGCACCATGGCCTACACAAAATGAAATATAAGGGCACTAACAAATTTTACAACATAAAATTTCCTCACACATGCCCTTTTCACACACACTAACATGGACGATCTAATCTGGGAGATCTCTGTATACCTCTAACCCTGGGCTCTAGTCCTACTGGACTCGTCCTCAACCACTGCTTAACCTTTACCTAGAATGACACAAGAGTACAAAAAGGTGAGCCACAAGGCTCAGCAAGTATATTTATAAAGCATGGATATATAGAATCAAAGGCATGGATAATCAAGATAGAGTAAACAACAACTCTATGAGAAGATATCAGTATAACACAACTCATGAGTTTTCCATTTACATCAATTTGCCATGCTATGATTATTATACATATCATGTAGTCATTTCCATGCTTATGCACATGCACTAATAGTAAGGAATTTTTCACATAATTCCCAAGGCTCCCATAACCAATATATATATCCATGCATGAATATATATATGCATCATGAAAATACATCAACAAGCAATAACAATTTGAGCCTCGCCTACCGGGTTGATGGCTACCTCACTCAAGTCAGGCGCTCATATGATATCCTTTTCTCACCCATAGACATAGCCACCACGCAAAATAATAGATGCTTAAATATAATAATCATGCATCACACATACATATCCCAATTTCATGTGTCATTCCTTAAGAAATATAAGGCGATACAAAGCCCTATCGAGGCTTTTGAATAAAATACTTCAAGTATTTAGGAAGAATGATCAAGGGTAAACATCACCTCAATTATAGAAAGAATAGCCAACATAAAAGGATTTAATTAGGCAAAATTTTAGAAAATTTCTAGATTTTGAAGTCTAACTTCAAGGGCCTATTTCGGGCTCATATCTCAGTTAAATATCTGAATCATATATCAAATCAAAATCTTAGATCTCTAGTTTCTAAAAAAACAATCGGATCTAGAATTGGAAATAACCACAATGAGTTATTGACCAATAACCAAAGCAAGGCAGATTACACGGTACAGGAAATTTCCAGATTCAAGTAGATATTTCACAGGGCATTTATAGGCCCAATACTTGGCTAAAAATTCCAAGTAATATATCAAAACGAAACTCAAGAAGTCTAGTTTATATCACTAAAACAGATCTTAATTTGGATGTAAACACAGAAAGTTATAGGCCAAAAATCAGAGTAATGACAGATTACACGAAAATAGAATTTCCATATTCGAGTAAATATTTCACAGGGCACTTACATGCTCAATACTTGGCAAAAAATTCCAAGTAATGTATCAAAACGAAGCTCAAGAAGTCTATTTTACATCACAACAAACAAATCTTAATTTGTATGTAAACACAGAAAGTTATGGACCAAAAATCGGAGTAATGATAGATTACACGAAAACAAAATTTCCAGATACGAGTAGATGTTTCACAGGGCACTTATAGGCTCAATACTTGGCCAAAAATTCCAAGTAATATATTAAAATGAATCTCAATAAGTCTAGTTTACATCACAATAAACAGATCTTAATTTGGATATAAACACAGAAAGTAATAAGCCAAAAATCAAAATAATGACAGATTACACAAAAACATAATTTCTAGATTTGAGTAGATATTTCACAGGACATTTACATGCTCAATACTTGGAAAAAAATTCCAAAAAATATATCAAAATGAAGATCAAGAAGTCTAGTTTACAACGCAACAAACAGATCTCAATTTGGATATCAACATAGAAAGTTATAGCCTGAAATGTACAACATGCGCAAGTTAGCCAAAAATTTAATAATTTCAAAATGAAGAACGTGGAAAGAATGGAACTTGCCTTAAATGGAGAAACCAAATTTAGAGAAGAAGAAGCCTGATAAATACTGCAAAGACACACCCCTTGAAGCTCCAAATCAGCAAAAGAAAAAAAAGAAGAAGATAGGAAGTTGGAGAAGGAAAAGAAGAAAAGGAAGAAATGCTAATGGGAGAAAAGAGAGAGAAAGAGAGAGAGAAGGGAACAAGAAAGCAAGGAGGAGGAAAGTAAGGAGGTAAATAGGGGAATATTTGCCACCCCACCCTCATTTCTGTTTTCTCAATTTTGCCCCTCCCACTTGCACACACACACACACATATATTTTCATGCACTTTTATGTCATTTGTCACTCATTTAATTTTTCTTTTAAATTTAAATTATATCCTTTTGTAAATGGGCTCAAGCCCAAACCTATTCATCCTTCACATATAATTTAAACTCAACTCATTTAATTAGGCCCAACATCTCATAAAGTCTAAAAGACTTATTTTCAACTTGGCCTAACACTTAAGGCCCCAAAGTTCTATTTTTCACTTGGTCCAACCCACTTCATTTAAAATCAACTATGGACTCAATCTATACATAGTTAGGCCCAATCCATTAAAAATTGTTTCATTTAAATTCTAACTATCATTTGCCATAGGCTTTCTCACATTGACCCAAATCTAGCTTCATTAAATCCTCAACCCATTTTATTTAATTTTAAAATATTGTCATTATATATATACACCAAAATGAAATAAATATCAATAATGACATATACTCAATAATGAGTCGTTACAGGAGAACATGAATGACTTGAGGAATTGCCGCACCACGTGGTAGTGCTTATGAATTAGCACTACCACCATGGATGGCTGGAATGCATCCCATATTTCATGTGTCGATGTTACGCGGGGTTATTGGAGATCCCTCTCATGTTTTGCCCCCGACATCACCCACTATGATCCAACCAAGCTTGCAATATGAAGAGCAACTTGTTAAGATTTTAGATAGACAGGTCAGAAAGCTTAGATCTAAAGAAATAACTTCCGTTAAAGTCGAGTGGAACAATCATAGTGAAGATTAAGCCACTTGGGAGATGGAAGATGCCATGAAAGAGAAATACCCCTATTTGTTCCCCTAAAATTCAAGGACAAATTTTTTTAAGAGGGGAGAATGTAAAGATCTAAATATATATATATAATAATTAAATAATAATAAAGTAATTAAATAAAAAGAAAAGAAAAAAAATAAAAATATATATATAAAAAGGGAAAGGGTGTGCGTGGGCAGCCCCCAGATCGGTTCTCTTTCTCTCTCTCTCACTCTCTCTCTCTCTCTCTCAGGTTTGCTGGTTTCTCGCGATCTGATCATCCGATCTTACATCCGACTTCACTTTCACTGTTTAAGTGCCCTCGATCTACAAGGAGGTAAGTATTTTGGGTTGATCTTTGATAGTTTTTCTGTTGTTTCGTGAGATGTATGTATATAGGCGAGATTTGGGTCTTGGCCAGATGTTTAAACTCAGATCTACGGAGATCTGACCGTTGGATTTTGTAGGTTTTGGGATATGTTGGTCGGAATAGTTGAGGGTGTCGGATGGTGGTCTTAGATTGCCGAAAATTGTAGGCCACGGTGTTTGGCGACGATTGGCAGCGAGTTTTTCATTTTGATCGAAAATTAAATCCTAAATCTATGAAAATCTAACCGTTCGATCTTAGTCATTTTTGGATATGCTGGTCCTCTTGTTGTAGCGCACCTCATGGTAGCCTCCGATCATCAAAAAAGTTACCAGCGGCCGGCGATGAGTATGGCTCTCATTTTGAGATATGTTGATGTTTGTGGCGACGGCTTTGAAATGGTATGTTGGTCGGCCATATCATCGCCGGTCGGTGGTGATCGAATGTGGGGGAACAAAAAAAATAAATAAATAAATAAAAAGGGCTTTAGGGTTCGAGTAGGTCGAGTAAGGTTTTGGCTCAAGATAGCGAGGTCCGATTGGGTTATAGAATGACCCAATGTGTTGAGCAGGGTTTGACCCAGTTGTGGCAGCTCTTGGGTTGGCCCACTCGACTTGCTTTCCCTTCTTGTCGCTTGTCCTTAAACCTAGAATAACTTGGTTGGTTGGTCTTACTCATGAAAACGACGCCAGTCTAATTTGGGTTCTCTTTAGGTCTATTGGAATTGACGATGTGACTAACGAGTCACTTTGTTGATTGGGGTTCTAAGGACGAAAACCTATTAGATGATTCGAGATTGAGTAAGACTGACCCCGAGTGTGTTCTAGGCTAGCCTATGATAATGACTTGGATTTATCTCGAATCCTGATTTATGATGGATTTATTTCATTTTGAGGCTAGCACATTGCAATTTTTTTTAAAGCCATCTATTAAATCACTAATTAATTAATTATTAAGCTTTTAAAAAAATTACCAATTAAGTTATAAATATATTTTTGTGGAAAAACTTTAAAATATTACCTATATTAAAAGAAATCTAGTTTATGGGTGAATATAGAAATATATATATATATTTTATTCTTATTGCAGCCTATAAGTGGGTGTATAGCTCCACTATATACTTACACGTAGTATGCATGGCGAGGCATGATGACGTAGTCGATGGCTAACCTCGACGAATTTCATGGCGCCAAGTTCAAATATTGTGCAGGTCAAGGTCTAAAATAATCGATTCAGGGTGTTAGGCAATGGTTAAGATCTTCGATAATTTTCATTACGTCGCTATTTTTATTACCCAAAGGTGACCACCCTGTTCTATTCATTGTAGGCTTGGATTCTCAAGATTTCGGTCGATCTTCTCCCCAGGCTAGGACTTGAGTCATTCATTCCCAGGCGAGTAGACAAGATATGTTATGTTTACCATTATGCACGTATATACTGTTCCATGCATAACTTGTACATAATTTTTATATGCGGATCATAGAAAAATACTTTTAAATGTTTTTAAAATAAATAAAATATTTTCATCCCACTGGGAGAGACATAAGTATAAAGATTATAAATGATACCCTAACTGATTTCTTGTCTTTGAGTATATGAAATATTGAATGATATGGTGCATTTTAGGCACCACAGGAAATGATAAATGGTTATGACTTGTGCATTAAGTAAGGTATCATTTGCATTATTAGAGAACTAATTGGTAGATTTCCTGTTGACTTACAACAGGAAAAGATCATGGTATTGTGAGGCTTGGCATGTCAAGGCTATGAGAGACATGGATAGTATGTTTCAGCACTGTTATCACATGGGCTATTATGGTATTATAGTGTGATGATGATGTATGTGCTAGTTTATGTACTTATGTGCATGTGTGTATAGGCGTTAGGTCAATTTTTACTAATGGGTTCTCAGATTCGGTGCATACATTGCATATAAAAAGTTAGGAGACTTAGGTGGTTAGGTGAGCAACTTATGAGGGTTGTTTCTAAGCACCTACTTTTTCTTCACTATGTTTTTTTCTTTTGAATCTCAAATTATGTAAACCCATAATGTAATATCCAAGATCTTTAAAAAGGGCTCAAGAGTAATTTTAAACGTGGGCCATAGGTGAAATTATTAAAAGAATAAGGACTTAAGTATAATTTCTTACAGTTATCAGTACCGAATCGACTACAGGGAATGTCCCAGAGTGTAAATGTCTAAGGAAAATGATATAATCTCGATAAGCGTTCCGAGATAGGATTTATCGTTTAGGTGAGCCTCCCATTTTTCTTTTTTATTTTCTGTTTTTTATATATATATTATTTTATTTATTCATTTATTATTTTTTATTTGAATTATTATTATTATTATTATTATTATTATTATTATTATTATTATTTTCAGATCTTTACATTCTCCCCCCTTATAAAAATTCGTTCTCGAATTTCAGGGGAACAAATAGGGATATTTCTCTTTCATGGCATCTTCCATCTCCTAAGTGGCCTCATCTTCACCATGGTTGCTCCATTGAACTTTAACGGAAGTTATTTCTTTAAATCTAAGCTTTCTGACTTGCCTATCTAAAATCTTAATAAGTTGTTCTTCATATTGTAAGATTTGTTGGATCACAGTGGGTGCTGTCGGGGGCAAAACGTGAGAGGGATCTCCAATAACCCCGTGTAACATCAACACATGAAATACAGGGTGCACTCCAACCATCGATGGTGGTAGTGCCAATTCATAAGCTACCTTTCCAATTAGCCTAAGGACTCAGAAAGGTCCAACATACCGGGGACTGAGTTTGCCCTTCCTCCCAACCGCATACGATTTCTGACAACTCTGAGCGGTCAAAAGTCTATCCCGAACTACCTGGACAATCACTATGCTTTGGCCGACCAAATCTGGGTTAATAAGTCTGCTTTCAGCATCCTCAAACCAACCCAAGGGTGACCTACATCGTCGACCATACAACGCCTCGTAAGGTGCCATCTGTATGCTGGATTAATAGCTATTGTTATACGCAAATTCGATATACGAAAAGTTCTTTTCCCAACTACCCTTGAAATCAAGGGCACACACTTTAAGCATGTCCTCAAGTATCTAGATAGTCCTCTCTGATTGCCATCCGTTTGGGGGTGAAACGCAGTACTCAATGCTAATTGCGTACCTAAGGCCTCATGAAACAGGTACTCCGTGATATCGTACAATCTCATGAATAAACTTCTAGGCTAACTGAGAGGCAGTAAATGACGTATGCACTGCAACAAAACGAGCTGTCTTTATTAGGCAATCTACTACTACCCATACTGAATCATGTCCCGCAGGGGACCTCGACAATCCTGTAACCATATCCATGGTGATATGCTCCCATTTCCATTATGGAATTGGGATGCTCTCTGACAAGCCTCTTGGCCTCTTATGCTCCGCCTTCACTTACTGACGGACTTGGTAAGTTAGACACGTACCAGCAACATCTCCCTTAAGGTATGACCACCAAAACAATTGCTTTAGGTCCTAATACATCTTGGTGGTCCCTTGGTGAATGGCAAATTGAGAGTGATGAGCCTCCCTAAGGATCCTACTCCTCAACTAGTCCACCTCGGGGACACAAAGCCAAGTTCTAAATCTCAACACTCCAAAAGGGTCAACAAAAAATCCAATGTCTTACCTTCTCCGACATCCTTAATAATCTTGGCTAGACTGGGGTCCTTAACTTGAGCTGCCTTAATCTCCTCCATCAAGGCAAACCTAAGCTCGATATGTGCCAAAAATCCTTGAGAATCAGATATCTCTAGACGTGCACCACTCCGCTCTAAACTACGTCACTGCTCCACTAACAGTCTCCTCCAATTAGAAATATGAGCAAGGCTGCTCATAGACTTCCTACTCAAAGCATCTGCTACTATGTTAGCCTTGAGCTACCTTAATCTCTTCCATCACGGCAGACCTAAGCTCGATATGTGCCAAAAATCCTTGAGAATCAAATATCTCTAGACGTGCACCACTCCGCTCTAAACTACGTCACTGCTCCACAAACGGTCTCCTCCAATTGGAAATATGAGCAAGGCTGCTCATAAACTTCCTGCTCAAAGCATCTGCTACTATGTTAGCCTTTCCTGAGTGGTATAAAATATGGACATCATAGTCTTTGAGGAGTTCCATCCACCTACGCTGTCTCAGATTCAGGTCCTTCTGCTAAAAAATGTACTTGAGGCTCTTATGATCCGTGAACACCTCACAGGTCTTGCTGTACAAGTAATGCCGCCATATCTTGAGAGCAAATACTACGGCATCCATCTCGAGATCATGAGTAGGATAGTTCTTCTCATGTTTCTTCAACATCCTAGAAGCATACGCAATAACTCTCCAACGCTGCATTAACACACATCCTAATCCAACCGTCAATGCATCACAGTGCATGGCATAAGCCCCATTCCTTGACGTTAGGGTCAACACTGGCGCTGTAGTCAAACATCGCTTCAACTCATTGAATCTTTGTTCACATGCATCTGACTACTCAAATTTTACATTCTTTTGGGTGAGATGCGTCATCGGTGCTGTAATCTTAGAAAAATCCTTCACAAAGCAACGGTAGTATCTTGCTAAACCTAGGAAACTACATATTTCAGCGACTGTAGTGGGTCTAGGCCACTGTGCCACAACCTCTATCTTCTTTTGGTCCACTTGGATCCCTTGACTAGACACAACATGCCCCAAAAAGCCAACACTCTCTAGCCAAAACTCACACTTTGAAAACTTGGCATATAGCTTATCTCACGAAGGGCCTGCAAAACCGTCCTAAGATGGTGCTCATGCTTAACATCACTCCTCGAGTACACCAATATGTCATCTATGAACACGATGAGGAATCGATCCAAGAAGGGTCGGAATACCTTGTTCATCAAGTCCATGAATGCTGCCGGGGCATTCGTCAACCTGAAGGACATCACCAAAAACTCGTAATGTCCAAATCGAGTGCGAAAGGTAGTCTTGGGAATATCCTGATTCCTAATCCTCAATTGATGGTATCATGATCTCAAGTCAATCTTAGAAAATCACCTCGCGCCTTGCAACTGATCAAATAGGTCATTAATGCGTGGCAACAGATATTGGTTAAGAATAACAACTTTGTTTAATTGTTGATAATCAATGCAAAGTCTCAAACTCCCATCCTTCTTCCTCACAAATAATACCGGTGCACCCCATGGCGACGTGCTAGGCCTAATAAATCCCTTATCTAAAAGTTATTGTAATTGATCATTTAACTCCTTTAACTCTGCTGGGGCCATCCTATATGGGGGTATCGAAATAGGTCGAGCCTCCGATATTAGGTCAATACAAAACTCGATCTCTCGATCGGGTGGTAATCTTGAAAGCTCCTCGGGAAAAACATCTAGAAACTCACACACCACCGGGACTCCACTAACCTCCCTAGCTGATCGCTCTCAATCTCTCATAATCGCCAAGAAACCCTCACAGCCTCTGCCCAACATACGCCGTGCCTTTATAGCTGATATCAACCTGTTAGCCTTTCGAGTCCTATTGTAACGACCCGTTAGTGGGTCTAGGTGTTATGGGTATTTTAGTTTGCACATTAGAGTTGTTGCCTTTATTAATTAATTGTTAAAAATATTATATGAGTTGGTAATGGGGGTAAATTAATGAAAATAATATTTGGTGTGAAAAAGTCTCAAAGTTGTGGGCTAAATGGGTTTGGGCCTTATTTGAATTAGACCATTGATAAATAATTAAATCTTAAGTGTAAATGAATTGGGTTGAACCCAAATCTCAAGAAAAGTCCATTGGGCCTTAATTGGATTGGGCCATATATTTTGACTTGGGCTTGGGCTATATATTTTGACTTGGGCTTGGGCCATGGGCATAGAGAATGGTATCTTAATTAAAAAGAAAAAAAAGATTAAGAAAATGGTAAAATGACCAAAATGGGTAAGAGATATGTGAATTGTGTGTGTTAGTATGAAGGGCAAATTAGAGAAAATTAAAAGGGAGATGGATTGAAAGGAGTTGGGAGACAAGTCTCCCACATTTTTTCCCTCCTTTTCTTCTTCTTACTTTCTTGTTCCCTTCTTCTTCTCCCTCTCCCGATTGTCTCTTCTTCCTCCATTGTTCTTCTTCATTGAAGCTTTAAGTGGAGACTATGGAATTTTCAATTTCAAGGGTGTCTTCATCTCTTTGGATTTGCAACCATCTAAGGCAAGTTCCCTTCCTTCTTGTTTCAAATTCAAGATCTCCTTCTTCTTCTTCTCCTTATGATTGTGTAAGTTCTTCTTCTCTTGATTATCTTTTAATGCAAGTTCTTCAACCTTGTTTCCATCTTAGAAGGCTTGTTTCCTTCATTTTTAAGTTGTTGCTCTTAAATTCTTATTCTCGGATTCACTGACCATGTTATGTTCTTTGGTCTATAACTCCTTGTGTTTATATCCAAATTGAGATCCGTTTGTTGGGTTGTAAACTAGACATCTTAAGATTCATTTTAGACACAAGAATCGAATTTTTTGACTAAGATTTGATCATGTTATAGCCTTGTAAATCCCTGCTAAGATCTGGAAATTTTACTGCTTTCGAGTAAACTGATCTTGTTGTACTCTTTAGGGTATAACTCTCTGTGGTTATATCCGATTCAAGATCCGTTTGTTTCTGTATAAACTAGACTTGATAATCTTCATTTGGTAAATTTTTTAGAATTTTTGGCTATGTTTTGAGCCTACAGTATCCTTGTAAATTCTTGTCCAGAATCTGGAAATTTTCTGCTCTATTTTTGAATAATCTGTTCTTGCTTCGGTTTTGGGGGTATAATGCTCTGTGGTTATATCCAAATTGTGATCCATTTATTTTTTCTATAAAATAGACTTCATGGGATTCGATTCAGTATAAGATTTGAAATTTTTGGTTATGATTTGTACCCATAACAACCTTGTTGAATTCTATGTAGAATTCTGTAAATTACTGTTACAAATTCTGCCTTGTTTCGGTTTTTGTGAAATATCTCCTTGTGATTATTTCCGATTTCAAATCCAGTTGATGTTCCAGAAACTAGACTCATTAGGCTTTGATTTGGTATATCGTTTGTGGTAATTGACCAAATATTGAGCCCAGATTGGATTTTTGAAAATATGCTTGAAATCTGGAAATTTCTGAAATATGTTGTTATTCAACTCTTCCTATGTAGTCTATCCTTCCTACGTTTAAAATTATGATTTTTGTATAGTTCTTCCATTGTTTTTTTGAATTATTCTTGATAACCTTTATTGTTGGATAAAAGGGTTTTATTTTCCTTATTTCGATAAATCTTGCAATATTAATTCGTTTTCTTATTGAACATTGCAAAAATCTAAATAGGGTTTTGTGTCACCTTACATTTCTTAAGGAATGACGTTTATTCATTAGGGTCTAGTGTCATGCAAGATTTAGTGTTTCTTGCATGTATAAATTTTGATTCCTTGCGATTATTATTGGGGTAAAAATATACCGTAAATATTGGTTTGGGCATTTCTATAAGTATGAGTCAATAAATGTATTAAAATTTACCCTGTGATCATAAGATAGTGCACACTTTAATTTATGTAATTGTGCATGTTAAGCATGATTTGAGATTTTTCTTAATCATTGAGGATTGACATGAAATGGGGATATGCATATGTGATGCATGATTATACTGATTTGCGCACCTATTATTTTGCGCGACGGCTAAGTCCGTGGATGAGAAAGGATATCCTATGAGCGCTTGACGCGGGTGAGGTGGCCATCAACCCAGAAGGCGTGGCTCAAATTATTATCATTTGTTGATGTATTTTCATGATGCATATATATATATAGGCCGTGAGAGCCTTGAGAATTATGCGAAAAAATTCCCTACTATTGGTGCATATGCATGAGCATGGGAACGAGTGCATAATATATGTAATAATCACGGCATGGGAAATTAATGTAAACGGAGAACTTATGAGTCGCGTTATACTAATATCTCCTCATAGAGTTGTTATTCTATCTTGATTATCCCTGCCTTTGATTTTATATCTCCATGCTTTATAAATACACTTGCTGAGCCTTGTGGCTCACCTTGTTTACTCTCATGTCATTCCAGGTACAAGTAGAGCAGTGGTTGAGGGCGAGCCCAGTGGGGCTAAAGCCCAGGGTTAGAAGTGTACAGAGACCTTCCAAATTAGATGGTCTATGTTAACATTTGTGATGAGGGCAAGTGTGAGGAAATTTTATGTTGTAAAATTTGTTAGTGCCCTTGTATTTCATTTTGTTTAGACTATGGTCTAAGATGTTGTAAACCTTTATGTTAGCTTCCGCTGAGTTTATCTAAGGATAGTATTATGGTGTTGTATGTTATTGTTCTATATCACACTTGTGATGACCTCCTTTCGGATATCCTATGCTAGCGGGACTATCCGGTAGTGGGCCACTACACCTATCCCCCTAGATATAAAACAAATCCTCACTAGGTAGATCAAAGTAAACACATTTCTGATGACAGTCTAGGCTAGCATGGCAAGAAGCTAACCAATCCATACCTAAAATGTCGTCAAACTTCATAGGACCGAGTAAGATGAGATTTGCTAGCATGTCCTACCCACGAGAGAAACAACATAAGCCCGATACTCTCGCTCTACTTGTAGGGCATCACCCACGGGAGTCCCCACTAACATGGGCTCAACCAGAGGAGTGGCACTTACTCCCAAACAGAGAGCAAACTGTTGCGATACAATTGAATGTGTTGCCCCGGGATCGAATAACACGTGTGCATTATGACCACAAATATGGACCGTACTTGTTACCACCTGATTGGATGCCTAGGCATCCTGAGTCATCATATGGTAAACCCGCGGCTGACTCTATGGGCCAAGTCCTCCTCAAGACTGGGGAGCGCTACTTCGAGCTTTAGGGGCTGGCTGTTGGGCTGAAGCCTGCCGTGCTTGAGGGCCTCGCCCTGGCTGTGGGCAATCCTTCTGCATATGACCTGGTTGTCCATACCTAAAGCATGAAACTGGAGCCCTCGCGTACTTGCACACCCTTGAGTGTCGCTTCTTACATATCGAACATTGAGGCCTCTCTTCTTGTCTTTGTTGCCACTATTACTGTTTCTATGAAGGGGGCACAGGTAATGGTGGAAATGGTGACGCTACTGTCAACGATTGCGAACTCATCAAGCCCTTCCCCTTCT
This sequence comes from Diospyros lotus, assembly GCF_014633365.1. Lineage (NCBI taxonomy): Eukaryota > Viridiplantae > Streptophyta > Magnoliopsida > Ericales > Ebenaceae > Diospyros > Diospyros lotus. The sequence continues at coordinate 21,665 of NW_026267111.1, read as the reverse complement.
TCCTAGAAGAGAATGAAGTACTACTATCGCCTCTAGCCCTCTTCAGGTCTCTAGCTACTCTCTCATCTGCTGCACGTGCCTTAAAGGCCTGCACTATCAACTGCCTCCTCATAAGTCCCAAAACGAGAGGCATGCAAATCTTGAACCACGGCTCAATCAGTCGAGACACGAAGCGGGTGATCATGTCCTACTCTATAGGAACCAAAGCAGGTGTATACTGTGAAAGCTCAGTGAACAATGCATCATAGCGCTCGACGCTCATATTCGAGGTCTGCCTTAGGGTAGTATATATCAAGGATAAGTAAGGAATGAAACAACACCAACTAGTTACCTTTTGGGATGAATATAGGTAAAGAACTCTCAGGTTAAGAGTGCTTAAGCTGTGGAAGCTTAAGGATGGGTGACTCTTGGGAAGTTCGCGTAGGCCCATTAGGATAAGTTGTTCGGGTCATTCCTATCACTTGATGCAGGAAGTTACAGGTGGTATCAGAGTCGACCCTTGGTGAAGGCGGTCCGATGAGGGCGGGGAGTGGCGCTAGGGCTCGAGGGCCTATACAAGGAGCGACTTCTAGTAGGTTTCTAGGATGGCAGCCACTAAAGGGGAGAAGATCTGGGACTAGTTGTAAGGTCGCATGACGAGGATGTCATGCGCTCAAGGGGGGATAATGTAATACCCTAAGAGCCTAGAGAATGGTAGTATATATCGAGGATAAGTAAGGAAGAAAATAACACCAGTTAGTTACCTTTTGGGCTGAATGTAGGCAAAGAACTCTCAGGTTAAGCATGCTTGAGTTGGGGAAGCATAAGGATGGGTGACTCCTAGGAAGTTTGCGTAGGCCCATCAGGGTAAGTTGTTCCGGTCCTTCCTATCGCTTGATGTGGGAAGTTACAGTGGTGGTGGAGAAGAATTCTCAACTCTGTTTTTTCGAAATGCACTTGTATTTCTTCGAAAGGCATTATCCATTGGCAAGAATTGCCTTTAACAGTAAAAAAATGACGTCTTTTTACCATACTTGAGGTTGAAAACTTTAGTTTTCTCCATACAATATGGACATGCTAATCTACCCAATGTCATCCAACCAGATAACATTCCATATATAGGAAAATCATTGATGGTCCATAATAGAGCAGCCTTCATCAAAAAATTATTCTTTGTTGATATATCATAAGTTATAACTCATTCATACCACAACAATTTAATTTCATCAATTAGAGACTGTAAAAACACATATATCTTATTTTTTGGATTTGATGGACATTTTTTGGATTTGATGGACCTATAATAGCAATCAGAAAAAGAAACTTTCTTTTCAAACACAATCTAGGAGGAAAGTTATATGGAGTCACTATGACCGGCCAACATAAATATGGGCGACTTGATTTACCATACGGAGTGAACCCATCTGCACAAAGACCAAGTCTCACATTTCTAGGATCAACGGAAAAGTTAGAATATTTCTGATCAAAATGTTTCCATACTTTCCCGTCAAACGGGTGAGACAATACACTAAGCTCTCTCCGACTTTCATGATGCCATCTCATGCTCGCAGCTGTAACCGTAAAAGCATATATTCTTTACAGTCTTGGTATGAGAGGTAAATACCATATTTTTTTATAAGAAATTTGTTTAAATTTTCTCTTCCCACTTCTTACAGGTTTCAAACGAGGATGATTACAAAACTTACAACTCATCTCGGATTCATCATCCTTATAATACAACATACACCCATTTGAACAACAATCAATCTTTTGATTACCAGTTGTCATTGTTTGATGCATAAACTGCATGATTTCATTATACCCACCTTCTGAAATGTTGTAATCAGACTCAATACTCAGTATTCTAACTGCAACAGAAAGTTCACTTTCTATTTCGCAGTTAGGATATAATGGAGCTTGTGTAGCAGACAACATATCATAAAATGCTTGCGCATTTTCATTCGGTGCTTCATCTACATTGTAAGTCTGTAACCACTTTAACTACCAGTACCTTGCATTATATATGGCACATTCGATGGCCTGACCGCATCCATTACCATTTGTTCATAGGAATTCAACTGATCCCTAAAATTGTCTTCTCTATAATATTCATTTTCAACAAGCAAATGAGGCACGACAGACACTTCTTCACTATGATGCGTATAATAATAATAACTTTTCATGAATCTATGTTTGCAAATATCTCTTTTTACCTCACTGATTTATTTGAACCTCAGACACTCGCATTTCATACAAGGGCACTTTAATTTTTCCTCTAGTCTTATGAAACTTTCTTGGATAGACTCAAATTGAATAAACTCACAGACACTTATAAAATTCTCTAGTAATACCGCCCCTTGTTGGGTTACACCTATTATCAATCCACTTACGATGCGATATAATTTTTATTTTAAATTTAATAATATATATATGATGAAAAAAACTTTCATGAAAATCCACAAAGTCATCTTTTAGTACTACAGACCAACATAATTTTGAATTGCACTTTCAGGCATACACTACTTTAAATTTTGTACCAAGTAACAAAAGTTTTAACTAAATAATAACATTATATTTGTAGTTATAATTTTAAAATTATATTTAATAATAACTAACTCGACAATAATATTATCGACATTCAACTATTATATTTAAACATATTGTTGATCGTTAAACTAATCATTTTTTACACCAAACAACTAAACTAGATCACAAATTTTTATTTATTTCAATTTTGTATTATTGTCTAATTTTGTTAAGATTTGTCTTCATTAAACCTAAAATAAGAATATCTAATTTAATAGTCAAATTTTTTTATTTGTATCTACAATATTATTTAGCAGCCATATTATTAATTATTAATTAATATTAATAGCATTATAAAATTTTTAATTTTTAGTTTATTTTTAATTTTTAATTACAACTAAACTAAATTTTAATTAAAATTTTATTCAAAATTTTAATTTAACCCCCTTTTTAAATTTTGGAACCCCTCCTTAAATCTGTCAACCAATCCCCCGCCCAATTAAACCCTCCCACTTAAATCTAGAACCTCACCCATTTATTTTTAAAAAATTAGAAAATATAAATTTAATATTTTTAATTAATAGGAGAAATAAAAAATTTATAAAATAATTTTTTTTAATTTCTAATAAGAGATTTAATAAAACATTAAGTTAAAAAATTAAAAAAATATTCTTAACAACAAAACTAATGCACAATTTTTTATTTATTTCAATTATATGTTATTATCTAATTTTGTGAAATTTTGTTTTAATTAAATTTAAATTCAAAATATTTCATTTAATATTAAAAAAAATTAATTTGTACCTACAAAAATTATTTAACAACCATATTATTAATACTAATGTAATATCCCATGTTTGTATGATGTTGCCACGTAATTTTGATAAGTTTAGAATACCGAAAAATTGGATTGATAATAGTTATAAGTACCGAATTAACTGCCGGAGTGCGTCGGAGTGAAATTGTCTAAGGAAAATAATATGGTCTTGATGAGTATTCCGAGATAAGATTTATGGTATCGAAAGAAATCGGATCAGAAACGATTTTTAGTACAGCTAAAATGCAGCTGCCATTTAGGTTGCAGAACCAAATCTTTGTAGGAGACTTCCGGGAAATCAACAGAAGTTTAAGGGGGCTCTGATTTTTCGTAATGAGCAACACTTCAGTGGTTTCGAGATGAATAATGGCCCGGTGAGAACACTGGGGCAAAATCATCCTTTTTAACTAAGCTTCAAGTTATTAATTTTGTGTTTTCGATATCGTAATGTCAATTAATTTAGTGTTTGAGGATATTATTGCAATTAGAGAATTATTCCAGTGAAATTAAGAAGGAAATTGGGGTTTATATGCAATTTTCTTTAGTTAAATGTGTAATAAATTAGCGTAATATATAATTATATATATATATCTATGCGAGCTCAGACACACAACGGCCATACCTCTGCAAATCTCCATGCCCTGCAACTCTCAATCTCCACGTCCTGAAATCGTGATGGCTGGTAGTAGGGTTGATTGCACGCAAAGAAAGTATGGGCAAGGCAAGCGTGAGGCGATGAAAATGGCTATAAAAGGGGGATGAGATGTGAGAAAGTGGAAGTAAGAAGGAAATGGCAGTGAAATGGAAGTAGAGGAAGAAGGCAACCGCGACAACAAGCTATGGCCGAGAAAGGCAGTGAGCAAGCAATCGGGAGATCATGGGAGAGAGGTCAGTCGAGGAGTGGTCGTTTCCAGCGGCCAAAGGCAGCTATGGCCGCGAAGCAGAAGCTTCGATGCTCGGCCATGGCAGATGAGGAAGAACGAAGCAGCAGCAGGGAGGCCGATTGCGGCGGCTGACGGTGGGTGTGTGCGTGCGGGTGAGGCCGGAGGCTGGTGCAACGACCAGCGGAGGCTCGGCGATGGCGCAAGGCAATGGCTGGTCATGGCGCCGGGGCTACTTGTAACACCCCAAATTTCTTGAGCGTGTTATAACTTAGGATTTCGGGAATATAAAAATTTTTCATATCACAATAGCTGTCATACATCACACAATATTCCAAAAACCCTAATTTACACATTCTCAGCTTATCAAACCCAATAATCGAATAGCTAAGACAGGCGTTAAAATCTCGAATGCGGAAACTAGATCGAACCTGATATGGTTCACAACCATAGTACTTTATTTATCATAAAATTGTTCAAGACGTCTACAAAATATATTACATGGACATCATCAAGTGATAACTGAACATCTTAATCATATCCAAAATTACATAGGTTCGCACATAAACAAAAATATACTAATCATGCTACAGATAGTAATTTAAGCTAATTCTTCAGCTACCTCCTTTCCCTTAGAGCCGCTCGTCAAACCTGGAACGTTGAATATTCCAAGGACATAGTCCAATTAGAAGATGAATCTTCTAGTGAGAAACTCCAAAAACAGTTTATATTGATGAGCGATCAGGTATAAAATGTATGAGAAGACAACAAGAACTACTCCGAAGTGCCTCATGAACACGTCAGCCTCCTCCAATGAGAGCTTTCTCAATGGCGCATGCATAGCCCCTCTCGGGAGGTCCTTAACCATGTCACTTTGGCCCGACTTCATAGCACTCATGCAAGCACCATATCTGTTGTTCCTTAGGCTCACGGTCTTCCCCATAAGAGCTTTCTCGATGGCGCACGCATAGCGCCTCTCGGGGGATATCCGACTTTTGCCCTCGGCCAACAACAAATAGGTACAACAGTATGGCCACACGAATTTTATAAATGCAACACTTAAAAAGCCAATAGCATATAATTTTCAGAAAAATACATTTCATATATGCATTATAATTTCACGTAAGAGAATAATAAGCGTTTATGTGTAAGAACTTCACGAAACACGCCTCATGCAATAGAAGTCTCTCATAAGGGAATAAAAAATAGGATTTGGAGTATAGGAGTCTCACCTTGTTGGTTTATCTCTTCAACGGTATAATTTCACAGCAAACGGTCTAGGTTTCTGCAGAAACATGCGTTTCGGTAAATTTAACCATAAATATTTTTACATAGGGTTGAAGGGTATTAAATTAGGGGTATAACTGAAAAATTTAAAGGAAAATAGACCCCTCACGTGCCCTCACGCGCCCCAAGAATGTCGGCCACGCGCCTTCACGAGCAGCCATTTTTCGGCGCGTGTAACTCACGCACGAGCACCAGAATTCGGATAGTAACGCCTCATTTTCGTATTTCGGCCATATCTCCCTCGTTTTAACTCCGATTCGACCCCCGTTTAAACCTACGCGACCCTCTCTTCCCCCTCTACAGGATTATCAAAAAAAATTGGACTTACCTCACTTTTTTGCTGACTGATTTTTGCAAACTCCGACGAAGAACCGCAACTCCAACAAGGCTCGTTCTCTGCCGCTTCTTCGCCGCTTTCTTCCCGACTCAAACTTATAGTTGAATGGCTTTTGAAATCCAAAACTAGAATGAATTCAACTTTTGAAATCCAAGCTAAAACCCCAAACTTCTTTTAAATAACACTTTGGCCCTTATTTCAAGTCCTCAACTTCAATATTTTACCACATAAGCTCTTAATTTTATCCTTATTTCGTTTGGATAATTGTCTAATTACAATTACACCCTCAAACATCAAATTTATCAAGATACTTAAAATCCCAAAATTAATAACTCAAAATTGCTCAATATATACGATTTTTCGGAAGCCCATTACCATCATTCGGTCTTTTTAGGCTACAACTTAGCTTAACCGAAAACCATTTCTGATTTGATTTCTTTCAGCGTCATAAACATCTTCTCGAGATGCTCGTCAAAAATATACCTTTAATCTTAGGTATCTAAGCTCTAGGGTACTCCCTACGACTGATTCGATCACTTGTTGTCATTTCAATCATATTTTTCGGTATTTTAAACTCACTTAAAATACGTGGCATCTTCACGAAAATATGAGGTATTATATTCTCCCCCCTTAAAAGAATTTCGTTCTCGAAATTTGAAACATAATCAACATTATTGAAGGTTAAATAATTATCGCATACAATTTCTGGAAGAGAATATAAAAATTTCTTACTCTATTTCCATTTCCTCGAACAGATGAGGATATTTCTTCCTAATTGTTTCCTCAAGTTCCCACGTTGCCTCGTCATCCGAGTGCTTTCCCCCTTGAACCTTCACTAACGGTATCTCTTTATTTCGCAACACTTGAGTTCGGCGATCTAAAATTGCTCCAGGTGACTCTGGGTTGGTCAAGTCATTCCTTAGCTTAATTGTCTCCACCCGAACTCCAAGAGTTGGATCTGGCACATGCCTTCGAAGTTAGGAGACGTGGAACACATTATGAATCCCAGACATGCTAGGCGGAAGCTCTAATCGATAAGCCAAAGGTCCGACTCTTTCCACGATCGGATATGGTCCTATATACCTTGGCTTCAGCTTTCCTTTACCGCTCTCACGCGTCACCAAATGCTGGGGTGACACCTTGAGATACACTACATCCCCTACCTCGAACTCTAAATCCCTTATTCTTTGATCTGCATAAGATTTTTGTCAACTTTGTGCAGCTCGAATCCTCTCTTGGATTATTCGAATCTTATCGGTAGTCTGCTGCACAAGTTCGGGCCCCAACATTTGTCGTTCCCCTACTTCGGTTCAACAAATGGGCGACCGACACATCCTTCCATACAAAGCCTCATAAGGAGCCATCCCGATGCTGCCATGGTAACTATTGTTGTACGCGAATTCTACCAATGGCAGATACTCCTCCCAATTTCCTCCAAAATCAAGGGCACAAGATCTCAACATATCTTCAAGCGTTTGAATTGTCCTCTCTGATTGCCCATCAGTTTGGGGGTGATAAGCCGTACTCAATTTTAGTTGGGTCCCCATGCATTCTTGCAAACTCTCCCAAAATCTCGAGATGAACCTCGGGTCCCGATCTAAAACTATACTTACCGGCGCACCATAGAGTCGTACTATTTCCTTTATGTACTGCTCTGCAAATTTTCGTACCAGTTGATCCATTCTCGTAGGTAGGAAATGCACTGACTTTGTCAACCTGTCTACCACCACCCAAATGGCATCATAGCCCCTTCGACTGTTCGAAAATCCTGTCACGAAATCCATCATGATATGTTCCCATTTCCACTCAGGAACTTCCAAAGGTCTCATCAACCCTGCGGGTTTCTGGTGTTCAATCTTTACCCTTTAGCATATATCACATTGTGCCACCCTCCTAGCCACGCTGGCCTTCATCCCCGGCCACCAATAGATTTCCCGAAGATCTCGATACATCTTCGTGGTTCCTCTGTGGGTTTCATCCAGAATTTTCTGTCTCAACTCCCGAAGGTTTGGCACGTACACTCTACCCCGAAACCTGAGAATGCCATTTCGCATCTCAAAATCCGAACTCTTGGGCTGGCCTTGCTCATCTACCCATAGATGTATCGTCGGTCACTTCTACTAGCCTCACGTATCTCGGTCTCCAGATCTAGCCGAACCGCCAGGCCATCTACTATGATAGAAGATCCCTTCGGCACTACACTCACCGTCATCAGGCTAAAAGCTTCAATTAACAGCCACTCTTGGGCCATCAACCCGGCCATAACAGTAGGCACAGTCCTACTCAAAGCATCAGCTACCACATTGGCACGCCCCGGGTGAAACAAGATGGTGCAGTCGTAGTTCTTCAGGAACTCCATCCAGCGTCGCTATCTCATGTTCAACTCTTTATGCGAGAACACATACCTTAGACTTTTATGGTTTGTGAATACATCGAACGTCTCTCCATATAGGTAGTGCCTCCATAGCTTCAGAGTATATACCACCGCTGCCAGCTCCAAGTCATGTGTTGGGTAGTTCACTTTGTGACTCTTCAACTGGCATGATCCATATGCGATCACCCGACCATGCTGCATTAATACACAGCCCAAACCAACCTTCGAGGTATCGGTGTATACAACATATCCACCGGGCCCACTAGGTATTGCCAGCACAGGTGCCGAGGTCAGTCTATCCTTGAGCTCTTGAAAGTTTTCCTCACACTTGGCAGTTCATTCGAACTTGACCTCCTTCCATATGAGCTTCGTCATAGGTGCTGCAGCTATCTTTGAAAACCCTTCCACGAATCTTCGATAGTAGCCTGCCAATCCCAAAAAGCTTCGTACTTCAGTCACGCACGTTGGCTGCTTCCATCCTCGAACAGCCTCAATCTTAGCTGGATCCACTGAGATTCCTTCGGCTGAGATCACATGCCCAAGAAACGCCACTTGGGATAGCCAGAACTCGCACTTTGAGAACTTGGCATACAATTGGTGTTTCCTAAGGGTTCCTAGCACTATTCTCAAGTGCTCCTCGTGGTCACTTTCATTCGAAGAATACACCAATATATCATCTATGAAGACGATCACAAACCGATCTAGGTAGGGCTTGGACACCCTATTCATAAGATCCATAAACGCTGCTGGAGCGTTAGTTAATCCAAATGGCATTACAAAATACTCAAAATGGCCATACCTCGACCGAAATGCCGTCTTTGGAACATCATCTGGTTTAATTCTCAGTTGATAATATTCGGATCTCAAATCGATCTTTGAGAACACCTTCGCTCCCTGCAATTGATCAAACAATTCGTCTATCCTTGGGAATGGATACTTGTTCTTTACCGTGGCCTTATTTAGCTGACGGTAGTCAATGCACATCCTTAAACTCTCGTCTTTCTTCTTTACAAATAGCACTGGTGCGCCCCATGGCGACGTGCTTGGCCTAATGAACCATTTATCAGTCAACTCATGTAGTTGATTCTTCAATTCTTTCATCTCCGCCGGAGCCATTCGGTATTGCGGGATTGATATCGGCTGGGTTCCTGGCACTATCTCAATTGAGAACTCGATTTCCCGAGGTGGAGGTAGTCTCGGTAATTCTTCTAGAAACACATCCTCATATTCTCGTACCACTCGCACCTCATTGAGCTTTGGTACCTCTCTTTCTTCTAACTGAGCATAAGCTATGAATCCTTGAGCTCCTCGGCTCAGCAACTTCGTTGCCGTTATTGCTGAAATCATCTTTCCAATCTCAGGGTTGCCTTGCCCCTGAAATTGGCGTCGTACTTAGACAAGAAGTCCATCCCCAAGATTACGTCGAAGTCATATACTTCTAACAGAATCAGATCAGCCTGGAACTGAACATTACTCAGGCTAACTTCGCATCCCCTCACCATTTCTAAGGACTTCATACTTTTACCCATAGGTGTTGAAATCACCATAAGACACCTCATAGACTCGGTTTCTACTCTCAAACTCCCAGCCAAAGCATGCGATATAAAAGAATGAGTATACCCTAGATCTATCAATGCATGCACAGGAGTATCCAAAATGAAGAGAGTACCTTGGATCTGTAGGGTTCGCTTTTACGTCCTCCTTGGTCAAGTTATAGACTCGGCCCTGTCTAGTCCCTTTTCCTTCTTCAATCTTTAGCGGCTACTCTTTCTTCTTCGGGCAATTCCTCGAGATGTGCCCGTGCTGGTTGTAATTGTAGCAGATCACGCTCACTGGTGTTGCTACTATAGCTTTACCTTCTTGGACCATTCCCTTCGAGCAATTTCTGGAAGTATGCCCGGGTTGTCCACAGGTGTAACAGACAATACTTTGGTCATCGCACCTTTTGCCCAGGTGCCTCTTCTTGCATTTAAAGCACGCCTTACCCTTTTTCATGATCTTCCCATCCCGAGATCCCATAGTCGAGTGGGATTTCTTTGATTGTCCTCCAGTTTGAACAGTTATGGCCTTTAGTTCTGCCACTCGCGTCATATTCTCATTGGCCGTCATAGCTTTGAAAATTATGTCTGCATAAGACTCCACATGGACCAGGCTCATCAGCTGTTGAAATTTGATTCGCAAGCCTTGCAAGAATTTTCGTCCCTTCTCCACATTGTCCATCCCGTATAGCGGCATATACTTGATTAACCGCAAAAATTCAGTCTTGTATTGGGCCACAGACATATTTGACCCTTGGCGTAAGTTCATAAACTCTTGAGCTCTACCGAACTTCCAGCAAGTGGGAAAGAATTTCCCGTTGAACAGTTCCTTAAACAGTTCCCATGACATCTGGGGTGCCTCCCCCAATTCTACATCTATTGCTGACCCCTAAGATCCTGTTCGGTTAGGTATTGCTCGTTGCATAGACCTCCACCATTGGGTAGGTTCCTCTTCTAGCATATAGGTCGCACACTCGACCTTGTCTTCATTCAGTATTCTCAATCTTAGTAGGATCTTTTCGGTCCGGTCCAACCAGTATTCACTGATTGCGGGGTCATCTGGCGGTTTTCCTCGAAACACTGGCGAATTTTGTCGTAGATATCTCTCCAAGGAATCTACTCTTCTTTGCTCGGGCTGCAACTCCAAAATTCGCCCAGCCATGCCTTCTAGGATTCTCTCGATCCTATCAATCCGGCCTTCACCAACGTCAGCTCGTGCATCTCTTTGACCTCCCACACCACCTCCTGGGTGCGGGTTGGTGTTGCTTTTTTCGCCATTGCCTCTTTCGCACCTGTTCCTTCTTGTATTCACCATCTGGCAAGAAGACAGGGCGATCTATTAAATCATCACGGCGTGACACAATTCAATTTGAATAAGCAATAAGAGTATGCCACTAAATATTTCAAAAATCCTAATCTAATTCCCAAAACTTACGGTGGCTTTACTCATCTAGCCACATGCGAACTTTTCCTTAGGTTCGCTCTGATACCAACTGTAACACCCCAAATTTCTTGAGCGTGTTATAATTTAGGATTTCAGGAATATAAAATTTTTTCATATCACAATAGTTGTCATACATCACACAATATCCCCAAAACCCTAATTTACACCTTCTCAGCTTATCAAACCCAATAATCAAATAGCTAAGACAGGCATTAAAATCTCGAATGCGGAAGCTAGATCGAACCTAATATGGTTCACAACCATAGTACTTTATTTATCATAAAATTGTTCAATACGTCTACAAAATATATTACATGGACATCATCAAGTGATAACTGAACATCTTAATCATATCCAAAATTACATAAGTTCGCACATAAACAAAAATATACTAATCATGCTACAAACAGTAATTTAAGCTAATTCTTCAGCTACCTCATTTCCCTTAGAGCCGCTCGTCGAACCTGAAACGTTGAATATTCCAGGGACATAGTCCAATTAGAAGATGAATCTTCTAGTGAGAAACTCCAAAAACAATTTATATCAATGCAGGATCAGGTATAAAATGTATGAGAAGACAACGAGAACTACTCTGAAGTGCCTCATGAACACGTCAGCCTCCTCCAACGAGAGCTTTCTCAATGGCGCACGCATAACGCCTCTCGAGAGGTCCCTAACCATGTCACTTTAGCCCGACTTCATAGCACTCATGCAAGCACCACATCCGTTGTTCCTTAGGCTCACGGTCTTCCCCACAAGAGCTTTCTCGATGGTGCACGCATAGCGCCTCTCGGAGGATATCCGACTTTTGCCCTTAGCCAACAACAAATAGGTATAACAGTATGGCCACACGAATTTTATAAATGCAACACTTAAAAAGTCAATAACATATAATTTTCAGAAAAATACATTTCATATATGCATTATAATTTCACGTAAGAGAATAACAAGCCTTTATGTGTAAGAACTTCAAGAAACACGTCTCATGCAATAGAAGTCTCTCATAAGGGAATAAAAAATAGGATTTGGAGTATAGGAGTCTCACCTTGTTGGTTTATCTCTTCGACGGTATAATTTCACAGGAAACGGCTTAGGTTTCTGCAGAAAATATGCGTTTCGATAAACCTAACCATAAATATTTTTACATAGGGTTGAAGGGTATTAAATTAGGGGTATAAATGGAAAATTTGAAGGAAAATAGACCCCTCACGCGCCCTCACGCGCCCTAAGAATGTCGTCCACGCGCCTTCACGCGCAGCCATTTTCTGGCGCGTGTAACTCATGCGTGGGCACCAGAATTCGGACAGCAACGCCTCGTTTTCGTATTTCGGCCATATCTCCCTTGTTTTAACTCCGATTCGACCCCCGTTTGAACCTACGCGACCCTCTCTTCCCCCTTTACAGGATTATAAAAAAAAATGGACTCACCTCACTTTTTTGCTGACTAGTTTTGGCAAACTCCGGCGAAGACCCGCAACTCCGACGAGGCTCGTTCTCCACCGCTTTCTTCATGCCTTCTTGCCGAACTCCATTCTCTCTCTCTAGAGCAAGCTCCTCCTCTTAGAGTGATTCACTCCTCAAACTTGGTTGGAATGATTTGAGAAGAACCCATGGTGCTTTTTTATAGATTTCTTCAACCAATCACATTATGCCACTTGTCACAATCTTAGCCATGGACTCCAAAGACTCAAATCTATAATTGAATGGCTTTTGAAATCAAAAGCTAGAATGAATTCAACTTTTGAAATCCAAACTAAAAACCCCAAACTTCTTTCAAATAACACTTTGGCCCTTATTTCAAGTCCTTAACTTCAATATTTTACCACATAAGCTCTTAATTTTACCTTTATTTCGTTTGGATAATTCTCTAATTACAATTACACCCTCAAATATCAAATTTATCAAGACACTTAAAATCCCAAAATTAATAACTCAAAATTACTCAATATATAAGATTTTTCGGAAGCCCCTTACCATCATTGGATCTTTTTAGGCTACAACTTAGCTTAACCGAAAACCATTTCTGATTTGATTTCTTTCAATGTCATAAATCTCGTCTCGAGATGCTCGTCAAAAATATACCTTTAACCTTAGGTATCTAAGCTCTAGGGTACTCCCTACGACTGATTCGGTCACTTGTTGCCATTTCAAGCATATTTTTTGGTATTTTAAATTCACTTAAAATACGTGGCATCTTTACGAAAATATGGGGTATTATACTGCTCGCGCAGGAAGCATGGGAGAGAAGAAGAAGAAGAGAAGAAGAAGGAAGAAGAAGAAAAGAAAAAGAAGAAAGAAAGAAAGAAAAGAAAAAAAAATGATGAAGAATGGTGTATACAGTTGCAGGAGTGGGATGAAGAAGAAGAAGGAAGGAGGAAAAAAAAAAGAAAAGAAAAGAAAAAAAAAGAAAAGAAAAAGAAATAGAAGAAAAATAGAAAAAATAGGAAAAATTCTCAAAAAAATCCCAAAAATAGGAAATGAATATTTATTAATATTTCAGAGATTTTAGATGAGAAAACGGTTTGGGCACGCATACCGAGAAAGCTTGAAGGGCTAAATCAAGGTGAGTAAAATTTCTTAAAAAATTTCAGAAATTCAAAAATATTATTTTATGAATTGTTATAATGAAATATTTGAGAAAATATTTAAGAAATATTTAGTTTGGATTTATTGAGAAAAAATAGGTAGAAATAGAGAGAAAAATAAAGAAAATGTAAGAAATTATAGAAAAATAGGTTTTAATTCTTATTTAAATAAATATGGTGATTATGATACTTCGAGACTAAAGTTGAAATGGCTTGTGCAAATTTTGAGATTGACACGCAAATCGATGTGATGTACGTATTTTGAGGTAAGGTACAAATATCGAGATAGTCCGATAAGATTGTGAAGGTAAGTGATATTTCTCAACTTAACTTAGTTTTATGAAAAATGGTTGGTTGTAGGTGATTTATGTTTCAAACCCCGATCCTCGAGAATGCTTCCATCATATTGACATGCCCTAATATGTATCCATCACGTAGACTACATACATGACATGCTATGAAATGCATATGTACACGTTGATATCATTGATCACACGCATTGTGGCCGTAAGGAGTACGAACTGGCACCGCTACTTTATTAAGGGTTCATCCATACACTCTGGCTTCGAAAGAGGTGGCCGCAAAAATGGTGAGTAGTATGAAGGGTGCAGTTGACCCTTACGATGAGTAAGACATTGCATTTATGCACGAAATATATTTTATGTACCCTTACTTAGATGATTCATCATCTAACTTGGGCTTTGTCCCTGAAATATTCAAACGTTCCAGATGGAGATTGTAGCAGATACGAGGATGAATGAGGCATGAAATGGCACTTAACAGAGTGCATGATGAACGAAATGTATGTAATGTAGCCTATGTATTTAAGTTCTGTTACTTTGAAATCTGAATGTTTTGTATTAAGTTATGCTTTGAGAAACGATGATATAAGATCTAAATTTTGATTAATGTTAAGATGTCAAGTTCGATCCTTGTTTCTGTATTTGATGTGTATAAGAGATAAATGAAGGAGGAAAAAATTTAAAAAAAATAATAATAAAAATATAACATTAAGAGTACTTGAAGAACAGTGACTGAAGAAGGAAATAAATTATTTTTTAATTAAAATATTTTTTAATAGTATGCAAGTTTATTCTTAATTATAAAATGGGAGATCAAGATTAATCTTTTATTTTTTAAATGATCAATAGTTTTTATGTTATAAATAATAATAATTATATAAATTATTTGACTAATTAATTTTTAATTTTAAATTATATATATAACTAAAAATTATTTTTAACAAGTGCATTTAATGCAGCTCAATCATCCCCAACGACTCAACCGTTAACTATAAATACTTGGTGCAGCATTTATGGGGTTAGAGAACATTCATTACAAGTGTCAAAGTGTTCTAACTTACAACTGTTCATATTTTATCTCTCATGCTTTAAATTGACACAATTTTTCTCAAAGCTGTTGTTGCATTCATTGTTATTATTTATTTTTTAAGACTTGTATCAATTGAGAGATATTGTAATTGAGAAATTTAATTCTCATATTCTCTCTTTTGATTGAAACAATTTTTTTTGTATTATTTAACAAGTGCTACAGGCCTACAAGTATTGTAGGAGATTGTATCGTCTAATATTCTTACTCAAAAGCCTATCTTGTGGATAGAATAAGTCTCCTAAGAGGAAAACTAAATGAATAATCATTTATTTAAAAGTGCTATCTTTGAGATAAAATTAAAGATCATTTCTGATTAAAAATAAAATTTTATATTATTGTTCAAATGAGTAAAACAATATAAATATAATATAGTAGCAAAAACGACTTTATAGTTTTGCTTTTATATTTTTCACTAAAAATACTAAAAATATTATTAAAAATTATTATTCATCTCAATTATACAATTAATTGGGTATGATATTACCTAATTAAATATATAATTTTAAGTATGATATTAGAATTAAAAATATGTATCCATTAATGGACACCAACTCTTGCATTGCTTTAACCCTAATCAAGAAAACACCATTCCTTTGAAAGTATAGGATAAATCAAGACTCTATTGAGACTTCCAATAAGACTCATCAACACTTCAAGAGAAACCATAAGGTTTACTCAATGCGAAAATGTAACCCACTTTGAAAAAAACTAAAGTCCACCAATGAAGAAACCAAGATAACTGAGCTGAGAAAAAGAAAAAAGGGTTTTGGACTTTCAGTTGAAAAGAAGATAGGAGAAGAACTTGCGTATGAAACGAAGAAAGAGAGGAACTTGCCTTGATATTTTCCTTGGATGAATGATTCGAAGAAGCAACTCGCTTGAGATTTGAAAATCCCCACCTTTCTTGAGGCTCCAAAATTAGAAAGAAAAAGAAGGAAGAATGAGAGAATGAGAAGAAGAAAGAAGCCAGGCTTAATTTGGCTATTTGTTCTATTTTTTTCTCTTATTCCTTTCCTATTGTACTCCTCACTTTATACATTCACATATATATGTACATATATATCCATCTCCTTTATATAATTTCAATTAATATAATATAAATATATATATATATATATACATGGTACCCAATTCCCAATTCCATCTTCCTAATTTTGACTTTTCCACCATTTCTCACAACACCATTCTTTGACTTTTTAACCCCCCTCCTCCCACACACCATACTTTGACTATTCAACACAACACTTCTCAATTATTTTGACTTTTTAACTTTATTCTACTCGACTTACATACACATAATTTTTCCTTTCATACTTTTGACTCCCTTTTCATCACATAAAATATTTTCAACATATTACTCAATTAATGACACTATATAACACATGAAAATAACGACAAAATAATCTACACCCATTAACGGGTTGTTATAATTTCTTAATCTAGATAGCTTTGTGCAGTCGTACGGTTTTGACCATAACTTTTTCTGTAGATATCTAATTCATGAACCGTTTGAAAAGTTATAAACTAGAATCGAAGGGTTTCGATTTGGTATAAGACTTGGGATATTTGGACAAGTCTTGAAACCGTGAGTTTCCTTCGAAATGCTTGCATGAAATCGAGGAATTGGAAATTGTGTCTATTGAATATCCTTTTTTTGTCTATCCTTTTTATGGATGAAATCATGACTCGTGCCCATTTCCTTGTATTGTAAACCTTTTGGTATTATTACATTCATGTTAAATCTTGTTGAAAGCTTAAATAGGGTTTTATTCACCCTATCTTTCTTAAGGAATGATGTTTTCGTGGTTAAGGTGTAGCTTATGCAAGACTTTGGTCTTGTCTTGCTTGTATTCCCTAGCCAATCAACATTGCTATCTAATTCTTAGTGCAACCATTGAAATTGACATGTATGGGCATATGATTGGGAAGGAAAGGGCATGGACATAAATATATGTGTTCATTTATGATAGTTGCAATATGGCGGGTGGGTATAGAGATTGTAATGTGATGAGGACATAACTTAGGCTTGTCAGAATATATGTGTATGGGAGTTAGCTTATGAACTATAACTTGGTATAGCATGAATGCAGGGATCGTGATTGTAACATCTTGCATCGAGCGATAAGAAGGATCAGAACAATTTACCCTGATCGGTCTACACGAACTTCCCAGGGGGTCACCTATCCCTGAGCTTTTGCAGCTCAAATACTTTATTAGAGTGTTAATAAAGTATAAAATTCACTTTTACAATTAGTGTCATTAAAGGAGCACCTAGGCACAACATTTGCACCTGGAATGGTCCCAGGTACATGCAAGTAAGGCGCCTAAGTCTTAAAAGTATTTTTACTGTTTTAATTTTTAAGCGTTTATTGTTGTAATTTTTAATAAAATTTTAATAAGGAAACTTTTAAGATTCTAATTTCAATTATAACTAAATATTAATTGAAATTCGTATTTATTTATTAAAATTGATATTTTGTTTATTACTTTGATTTTTAATAGAATCTAATTCTAATAGGAAAATGAAGGCTGTTCTCTTTGAATTTTAATTTTCAGTTTTCTATTTTAGTAGTTTGTTTTTAGAAAATAGAAAATACTTTCTGTTTGTCTTTCTAAAAAATTGTTTCTCGAAATAAAAAATTAGAAAAGGTGTTCTGTTTGGAATTTTGAGAATAATTTTTTATTTAATAAATTTAATTATTCAATAAATTAAAACTATTTAATATTAATATATTATTAAAAAATATATACATTTTAAAGTTGTTGAATCTTGCTATTACAAGAATAAAATATGAATAAATAAATAAATTACCCTATCTTTTTCATGTTTTGGTTATTTTGGCCGAAACAACCTAAATAATTTTTTATTATTTTGAATTTTATTTATAATTTTTTTTCTTATTTTTGAAAATAACAAAGTAAATGCATTTTTACTATTTTAAAAAATTAAAAACTAAAAATGACCTAAAAGCAAAAAAAAGAACGGCCCGAAACTTTTCAAATTCCAATTCCTATCATAACTAAACACTAATTGGGATTGACATTTTATTTATTATTGTGATTTTTAATAGAATTAAATTCTAATCGTAAAAGAAAAGTTTTCAACTTCAAATTATAAATAAATACTAATTGGAATTGATATTTACTTATTGAAATTAGTAGTTTATTTATTGCTATGATTTCTAATAGAATTCAATCTAATAGGAAGCAAAAACTTTTTATATTTTAATTTCAATTATAACTAAATATTAAATAAACAATAAATTAAAAGAGACTCAAACCAAAGAGATTGATGGTTCTAATAATAAAAATATGAAAATGTTTGATCTTAATGATGATGATTTTTAGATTATTTAAAATTTATAATTAATTAATCTTAATTAAAATTTAAGACTTATAAATTATTTATGATTTAATTTATCTTGAATTAAAGATTTTTTTTTTTTTTTTTTATAACTTTTGTGATGCTTATAGATCTGGTTCTAAAATATGATAGGATGTGCTTTTTAAAAATTTACAGGTATATAACTTTTTTTTAATATTTTTCTTAGTTAATACATATTGAAGTTTTTAATTTTCTTGATAACATGCTGGTGAATATATATTTTTTAGTTAGGACCTATTTTATACTGTATTCTTCAACTAAAACATATATTTTTCTTTTTTTTTTTTAGTTTACATGCACTTGGTTCCTCTGGGCGCACGTGCCATAAGTTCCAACACCCTTTTGTGTCTTGTGTGAGGACCTACCTCCCAAAGCCTTCGTTAGCGTAGAGAATTCGTGAGAATGTCATCATAAATAATGGTGCAGAAACATCATGAACAAGGACAACTAACCTCGAGTCACAAGATCACATATGGGACAACACAACTCAACAAACCACATAATTCTCTATTTCCATTGCCAACATATACAACCATTCAAGATAAAAGATACACAGGAGTTAGGCTCCCACTAATTACAACATATGAAGCCATGATTACAAAATGTATACAAGTCCCCAAAATACAAGAGTCCAACTAGAATTGGACACAAACAAAAGACTCCCAAGACCTATCTTTAAGTGAGCTCTATACACGTCTAATCCCCCAAATATGTAATGACCCGTCTCTCAAAGCCCCCGCTAGCATAGATGATCAATGAGAGGGTCATTAGTAAAATAATATAAAAGCAAATTAAACCAAACCACCATAATATGCCACATAAACTCCCATAAGAACACCATAACAAAACCATTAAGCATACACACTCAACTGAAATAAAAGATACATCCTCTGAATATAATACATCAAGTTGTAACCACAAGACATACATATGGTCTCAAGACACCAAAGCCTAACTAGTTCTAGCAATACAACACAAAACACTCTTGAACCTTTTCTTCAGGTGAGCTTTATCTAAAGACACGGGATCAGTGTAACATCGTGTAACATCTCGCATCGAGCGATAGGCAGGACCGGAACAACTTACCCTGATAGGTCTACGCGAACTTCCCAGGGGATCACCCATTCTTGAGCTTCCCCAGCTCAAGCACGCTTAATCTGGGAGTTTTTTACCTACATTTTGCCCAAAAAGTATCCAGCTGGTATTGTTTTGTTTCTTACATTATCCTCGATATATACTACCCTTCTTTGGGCTCTTGGGATATTACATTCTCCCCTCTTTAGCACATGACGTTTTCATCATGCGACTTTATAACTGATCCCAGATCTTCCTCCATTTGCAGAGCCGATGTGAGATTCGCCTAAGGTGCCTACACGTACCCCCCTTTAAGGACTTAGCATCCTTGCTGAGATTTGCCCCACCACCGTGCTCAGAGGCTCAGGGGTCGGCTCTGATACCACTTGTAACATCTCGCATCGAGCGATAGGAAGGACCGGAACAACTTACCCTGATGAACCTATGCAAACTTCCCAAGGGATCACCCATCCTTGAACTTTCCCAGCACAACCACGCTTAACCTGAGAGTTCTTTGCCTACATTCAGCCCAAAAGGTATCCAGCTAGTATTATTTCATTTCTTATATTATCCTCGATATATACTACCCTTCTTTGGGATATTACAATCAACCCCTGCTAAACTCGCCCTCAGCCATGCCTTTGCCTTTACCTAGGATGATACTGAGCGAAAGAATGAGCCACAAAGTTTAGCAAGTATAATAACAACAACAAGATAAGATATGATCCAAGAACAAAATAACAACAATAACCCACCACTAGCAACCTAATAATAAAAAAAAAGTATTAAGCCCATGAATCATGCCCACGCCATGCATACCAAACAACACATGAGTAGATATGAACATAAGCAACATCGTGACATTTCGTCCTACACCCACAACTCCACTGACACTTGGGGACAGAAAGCTAACTGCTAGGACGGGGCTCTCTCGCCACACATTCCTTGAGGACAATCAGCTCCCACCCAAGGCCACAATCACAACACAAAAATAAAGGTCATTGGGGTCGGAAAGCTCACTCCTAGGGCGAGGCTATCTCGCCACACATTCCTTTAGGACAATCAGCTCCCACCCAAGGCCACAATCACAACAAAAAAAACAAAGGTCATTGGGGCTGGAAAGCTTACTCCTAAGGTTATGTTCATGAGTACATACACCCTTAAGGACAATCCGCTCCTACCTAATGCCTCAATCTACTCTTATACCATGCATAAGGAAAAAGAATGCCAACAAGCCCACACTATGCACACTAACCATATATGTATAAGACATGCTAACATAGTGCCCTCCAACCCATTTCACATGCGCACAACAGGTTCAATGCCATGCCAATGAATGCATAATCACCCCCCTAGTAATATCTTAATATACTTTGGGATCGTTAGGAAACATCGAAGTTGGGACTCAAAACCCTTTCTAAAAGATCCAGTAGAAGCGATCGACAATTACCCTAAAACGGTTAACAATTGCCTCACCCAAAGCAAACGGTGGATAGCCTCAGGTCTTCTGTCAACAGATTCTGGAAATGGTTGATAGTTTCTTCCCAAACTGTCAATAGGTGACAGAACTGAGACCCTCTCGAGACATACCAAATGCAAGACAAATGGGAAAAAAGGCTTACACAATTCAAAACCCTAACCCAAAAACACCATTCCTTTTAGGATTGTAAGGTAAAACTAACCCTACTTTGAAACCCAAAATAGACCAACAAGATCACACCGACAAACAATAAAATTTACAAAGGTTTCTACATAACCTTTCAACACAAGCATCTTTTGGGACAACATAGGATTTTTATGTTTAAATCTCCAAACATCATGACTAGTGTAACGACTTGTTATTGGATCTAGAGCGTTTGATAAATATTTGAGGTTATATTTGATATATCGTAATTAATGTGATTTAAAATGATTTAAAAAGAATAAGCCCATAAAATGGAGGAATTCATGTGTGCAAAAAAGTCCAAGTAAATGAGGTTGCAAATAAGTGGAAAATCGAAATGTTAAAAGAGTTGAGAAGTCAAGGGATTAGAAATGTTGAAAATA
>NW_026267110.1:0-39018 GCF_014633365.1 Diospyros lotus | reverse complement strand
ATCTGGATGACTTTTCCAGGAATACAATTTAGTTTCCAATGAGTCCTAATTCAAGTTTAATTCAATTAATGTATTCAATACCTTCCAACACTGAATTCATAAGCCAGGACATGACAAGTTAATCATACCCATACCCTAAATCATAGTTCATTGAATCTTTATATTCTAATATATAGATGAAGATCATATCATGTTCAGCATTATTATAACATGATCAGCATTATTTTGTGAGATTATGTGCATACATTTTGGTATGAGCATTGAGCATGACTTTATATGGAGCACTACATATCGTGTGCTAGCATTTATGTGAGCATTGCATTGCATTATGTGCGCCAGGCGGCTTGTCCACGGGGATCCCATTAGTTTCAGTTTCAGCTCAGTTTATGAGTTGCTCGCCTGGTGGCAACCAGGGGGCTAGGGGCTTTGCCCACAGTATGTGCTTACAGTTTTTATGTATGCAGGTTTCAAATCAGTCAGGTATGTTTTATCAGATTATGTGGGCCTATGAGCCAAAGTTGCATACCTGCATTTAGTTTACAGTTTATGTGCATTACATTTTTATGAATGCAATCAGACAGTGATTATATAGCACAAGTTCAGTGAGTTATTTATCAGTATCGATATTCTTCGATTCAGCTTCAGTATTCTTTCCAACTTATTACTTGCTGAGCTTTTTGTAGCTCACCTTATCCTCTTCACCCCTCCAGGTTCTAGTAGGGGAGTATCAGATGTGGGGCCTAGCAGCAGTGTTTAATAGTGTGTGTACGTACAGCCGCTCAAGATAAAAGATGTCTAGGAGTCTGTTGAGTTTTATAGTGTTTTCTCAATTTAGATCTACTTTATATTTCAGTTGATGGATTGTCCCTTAGTTAGAGTTTATGCTTTTCAGTTTGTAATGTCTCAGACTTTTTATTCCAGTTGATAGAGATGTTCAATTATGGTATCAGATTTCAGTTTATCAGTTAGTTTTATTTTATTTCCCGTAGCACCTCTTCTCGGGCAATTCTAGGAGAGGGGTGTTACACCTTGAGTCCAAGTAACGAGAAATAGAAAAGAGATATCTGAGGCATGCCACGAGCAAAGTGAAATCAAATTGAGCAATTGACCAGCCAAATGAGATTAGATCAATCTGAATTTGGCAAGCCAAGGCCACAGTCCAACCAATGGTTTGGGAAAAAGCCAACGTATAGAGAGAGAAACCACTTCGATATGGCCATGGTAATAAAAGTGATTGAAGTAAGGACAGCCTGAGAAAGGATGAAGTGTCGGACGATCCTAAGAAAAGAGCAGTGGAACTACTCGAGAGTGAACCTGTGCATTCACGATGAGTGAAAGTGTGCCAATGAAGTCCACACTGGATTCTAAGTGGACAAAATGTTAGTGTCACAAGAAGGCATATGGTGATCTCTTCGCCATCCTTATCATCATTCTCAAGCATCTCGTGAGAAACACCCCTACTTGCTCACCAACTCCCTTCCTCGCAAACATGCTTGCCTAAGACAATAAATGTGCTGCACAGATGAAGATATGGAATCCTCTTAGTGAGAAGAGAAAGAGACAGGTCCAAGTTGAAAGGAGAAGTTGCTCGGAGCCAGTCGTGGAAGAGGAGGCTACTGGGACACATGATCAGATCTTCTTCGAAGGAACAAGAGCAATTTGTTGACGCCTCAGGATTGCTCCTTCACCGTTCCCATTGAGATCATCAAGGGTCTTATTGACTAAATCCCACCAAGGAGGCGATCCTTACAACGAGAAAGTTCAGCCTCGAACATTCCAAGAGCAGGACTTAGTGTTTTGAAAAATGGCTGTCACAAGCGCATTAAGAAAGAAAGAAGAGAAGTTTTGGTCGAGCCGGAAAAGCCCTTACAAAGTCACGAAGTGCCAGGACCTGACGTGTCCGTATTACAGACGTTGCTAAGAGGGGCAACGGGCAGGATGTCAGGGGTGGTACATCTCGAAGAGTTTCTCCTAAATTTGTGATGAATTGTATTTCCCTTTTAAAGTTTTTTCATACACTGTAACATTTTCAAAATGAATAAAAGAATATACCCCATTTGTATTCTTGTGGATTAAGGCAATCTTACAAGTCGAGCCATATAAATCCCTTATGCCTCATATATTTGTAAATATATATTACAATCATGAAATGTGATGCAGGAACTATGGCATGAAGATAAGATAGGCAGTAATACTCCCAAACTCGACGAAGGCATATTAGTCAAGGTAAGGAAAAGTTCAAGTCCTGAAAGGTTTGGCCTGACAAATGGTAATTTGGTGCTAAGACCACGTACCCTCCTGGAATCTCGTACGTTCCAATGCCATACTGGCAGGCTAACCTGGATCCATTGCCTGAGTCCGGTGCTAAGCGCGTGAGCTAACCTTGACTCCTTGGCGAATCCGATGCTAAGCCTCCTGGCAAACTTTGAACAAGCGGTGGTAATTCGGTGGGTAGTGATATCTCTAACCTAGATCCCTTGCATTAGACAAGCCCAAAAAGGGCCTAAGGGGGCTGCAAGCAACCTTCCCAAACAAGCCTACTCAGTTATGATCAGGCGCGATGGCCCAGTCCTTCTTATACTCTCGGATGCATTCTGACGCCATGCCCGCAGGCCAACTTAGATCCCTTGCGTGAGTTAGGTGCTAGGCATGCATGCCAACCTTAACTCCTTGGTTAATCCGGTGCTAAGCCTCCCGACAAACTACGAACATCTGATTGAAGTTCGGCATGGGACATTGGACTGAACCCAGATCCTTTGTGATGGACATGTTTGGGAAGGAAAATCAAGCAATGAAGATATGAGTATTTTCTCAAGTTCCGGATGTAGGCCAAGCATGCCGAACCGTCGAAACAAAATATCGTTGCAACTATCCATTCTGGCGCATATGTAGGTCTCTAACATCCCCATCAAGGAATTCTTAATGTGAACATAAGCGAGGTACGCCTAACCCTATAAATTATTTCATGGATAATACTTTTGTGTACCTGTTGTAAAATCTAGTGCAGGTGTCATGACCTGAGCACAATGCAAAAAAATGACAAAGCTACCAGGTATAGCGGCAATAGGCCAGCAAAGATAAAGGTAAGCCCACATCCTAAGAGGTCTGGTTCGATGAATTATAATTTGGTGCTAAGACCCCAGACTAGCCTAGATTCCGGATGTGTTCCGATGCTATGCCCACATGCTAACCTGGATCCCTTGCCTGAGTCTGACGCTAGGCTTACGAGCTAACCTTGACTTCTCGGTAGATCCGGTGCAAAGCCTTTTGACAAACTTGAAACGACCGGTGTTAATTCAAAGGAAGGTCCCGGGTCTAACCTAGATTCCCTGTGTCGAACAAACTCGAAGGAGCAACATGGAAGAAATGGGTGCTGCCCTACCTTCTCAGACGAGCCCACCCAGTGGTGATCTAGCACAATGGCCTTGAACCTTCTTGGATTCCCAGACGTGTTCCAATGCCATGCCCGCATGCTAACCTGGATCCCTTGCGTGAGTCTAGTGCTAAGCTTACGAACTAACCTTGACTCCTCGATAGATCCGGCGTGAAGCCTCTCGGTAAACTTGCAACATCATATGGAAATTCAGCAATAAGCCTCAGGCCGAACATAGATCCCTTGTGGTAAACAAGTCTAACAAAAGAGTGTGAAAATGCCAAACGCATATAAGGGTTTAGTATCTGCCCTAAATTCTCGGATGCGTTCCTACGCCATGCCCGTAGGCTAACACGGATCCCTTGCAGGAGGTCGATGCTAAGCCTGCGAGCTAACCTTAACTCCTCAGTAGATCCGGCACAAAGCCTCCCGGTAAGCTTGGAACGACCGATGGAAATTCAAAGGCAGGTCCTGGGTCTAGCTTAGATCCCTTGAGGTAGATGAGTTTGAAAAAGGAAATGAAAGAAGTGTGAAGTGACTGCAAGGCTAAGCGTCTGGCCTGAATTCCTGGATGTGTTCCAACGCCATACTCGCAGGTTAACCTGGATCCCTTGCCTAAGTCCGGTGCTAAGCACGTGAGCTAACCTTAACTCCTTGGCGGATCCAGTGCTAGACCTCTTGACAAACTTGGAACTATCAGTGGAAATCCAGCGACAGACCATAGGTCCAACCTAGACTCTCTATAGTGGACAAACCCAGGAAAAGAAGGAATGAAAAGACTAGACAAAGATATAAAGTAAGGATTGTCGGGTAATCCCAAGGCTACGACGCGAGTTAAGCCCATGCATCACGCTAAAGCGGATGATGCAAACCCCAATCCATATTTCTTATAGTGGGTGGACCCCAAGCTCAGGCTGCGAGTGTAAATAGGAAAGGCTAGAAAGCATACCTCGATCCTCGTCAAGAGCGTGGCTGTCAACACTCGACAGCGTACCCTTCCGAGACTATTCAATAGATAATCTAAGCAAAAAAGTAATGTACATAATGTGCTTGAGTGATGAAATAAACATCGAATGTTAGGTATCTCTCTGAAAAATTGGCACTAGGCTGCTCCCAAGACAAACATGATTTGCTTGATGCTGGGAGGCTAGGTCTGTGCTCTAACTTTACATTGATATCTGCCTAGCCCCTGGCTTTAACTCAGGTGGCCCGATGTGAGCAACTTCACCTTAGAACTACTCGGTGGTAACAATGAGGGCGTACCTAGCCTAGAAACCAGTTTGATAAATGGTTTAGCCCTAAAGGTCTCATGTACTTAAAACCCATCGAGACGTTCAGGATGGAGATGGACACACCGCAGTTCCCTATAATAGTCCCGCGAAAGGATGAGGAATGGTAAAAGTAGCATGGGTATCTTCACCCTAGTTAGTCATCGATATCCTATCGCATCGAACCTTTGAGTTTCGGTGGCAGGGAATTGTTTGGAGTCCGTCGTCCATCAAGTTTCAAGCTTTCAATTTAGAGGGTAGCACGGTCAGCTTCTGCTTCCTCTATTTAAGAGCCTAATCGTCAATGTATCGAATGCTGATGCCACTACCATTGTGCCGTATGGTCAATCATTAGCTGAACTCGATAAGCAATCTCCTCTGCCCGATGGGCAATCATGTCTCGAGCAACCTTCCAAAATGTTACAAGGAGGCAAGATTACAGAACCAATCGAAGCGGCATTCCATGAGGCAACAAAGCAAATCCAAAGCCATCTTCTTAGTGTCCTAGAGTTGACGAATTTTCGTGATTACGAGATCATAGTCAGCGATGCCAGTTCAGTTTTTAGGGCTCTAGATGTCTTGCTTGTTGATTATCAACCCTTCAAACAACGAGTAATGGACTTTGTTAACACTGCAGCACCGCTCGTAGAGGTTAAGCCGTCTATCCGATAAGGCAACTCCCTCCAACAGCTTATTGATAGATAGAATTGCCACAAGCAACACTAGAAAAACGCTTCTCATCATTGTGCTGTTGAGTTCTAACCTAGTCAAGAGGGGGGGTGAATTGACACCTTTTAAAAATTCTAATGCAAAACTTATGCACGTATATATATGAGAAAACAAATTTAATACAAACCAAAATTGTAGTTGAGGGTACGGGAGCACTTAAATACTAGATGGATAATATGATATCCACTAGTTGTGCTAGTATGTGCTTAGATCCAATATACTCTTCAAATTACAACTTGGTGAAAACATGTGATTTGAATGCACACAATAACAAGACTTTAAATAAACCAAATGGAATATTGAATGAGTACAAAGAATGATCAATTAAAGCAAATCAGAATATAATAACCAACAAGAATGTAGGCCTTAGGATTTGGCCACACAAAACCAAAAACAAACAAGTATAATCAAGCAAGAATAAGTAAAGAGTGAAGAGAGGAAGAACACAGCGATGTATAGTGGTTCGGCCCTTATGGCTTACATCCACTACCTAAGGATTTCTTTCCTTAGGATTTTCAACCAAATCCACTATATGAAACTTTTGTTACAACCACCAAAGCCTTCACTTGGCTTCACCACCACCAAACTATTTCTGGAGTCTCACACTCACTAGTTTGGATTTTGTACGCTCTTTACAAGATACAAGAATAGTAGTGATTGAGAAATAGGGTTCTCTCAAAAATAATACAATGAAGTGTAGAGAACTCTCTTAGTTTTCTCTCAAGAAGATAGAGGAAAAGAAAGACTTAGAGAGAGTGAAAATCTTGGCCAATGATGTAGAAAATAATAGGGCTTCCAAAATTTGTACCAAAGCCTTCAAGAGACTCTTTTATATAGTGTTAGAGTAGGCTTTCCTTGATCAATCTCAGCCCTCCATGTGGCAAGTCTTCAAGCCAATCTCATCCCTTCATTTTGAATTCTTGATTTACCTTCCATAATCAGCTAACTTGATTGATTTTCAAGACCTTTAACTTTTGTAGATCTCCAACCAGCCTTCAATGAGCAAATCAATTCCAGTAATGCATGGCTAATTTTAAGGATTAAAATATCATCACAATTCTTCATAATTCTTGCAAAATCGTCCATAAATCAGAAATAATCTATGATGACTTCTAGATGATCTTCAAACACCTTTGATTGAGCAATTTACCCCTTAGCTTCCATAACAAGAATAGCTGATTTGAAATTTGAATTTAAATCTCCATGAGGTGAAAAATGCAGCCAAATATTCTCAAATAATGAAGATATCAATTAGCCATAATTAGTAGGATACTTGATTCCATGATTTGAGTCTCCATATCCTTTTAATGAGAGAGAATCAGCAATAAAGGAAAGTAATATCAATTAAGGTTTAATTTTCAAACCTTAATTTCCTCCATTAATGTTGAACAATAATGCTGAATCTTTAACTTCTCCATTTGAATGCAATTCAAAAAAATCTTCCATATTTAACTGAGTATAGGAGCTTTTAGGAACCTTTAAATTTACTCCTTGATTCTCTTACCATATCTAGACCAACGAGATGATGTATCCTTGATGAGTGAGCTCCAACGTGGCTGCCATGTCATCAAAATGCCACATTAACAATGCCATGTCGCCAAGTTACATATATGGCAACTCCATATAGTGGACTACTCCAATCTCCTCAAAAACTTCCATATAGATCTTTTGAATTTCCCATATATGAACAATGATTCCATATATATATCTTCTAGACTTTCCATTCTAAGAAGAACTTTCCATACATAGCTCAAATACTCAAATTTCTAGAAAGCTCTCTAAAAACTTGTTTCCATATATAATGAAATCTCTATATCAATATAAGAAGTTTCCATATATAACCTGTGTTATGAAATCACTAGAGAATAGCTTTGTAAGCCTTATGAAGACTTCATGCTTTGTTAGTACATAAAATATAAATGAACATTCACATTCACACATGCCAATCATCAATCATTAAAATCTACACTCAACAATCTCCCCCTTTTTAATGATTGCAAAAACGTGAAAGAAGCTATACTTAAATGATTTAACCAAAAATATGATTTCCCCTTAAGCTTGCTCTTGCTCCCCCTTAATTTAGGCTCCCCCTTAACTTGCTCTCTCCCCTTAATTTAGTCTCCCTCTTATCCTTTTAAAACACTATATAGCTACAAATTTTCTCTCCCCCTTTTTTGTAATCTATCAAAAAATACATGAGAAAGAAAAAAATACAATTAGGGAATAGGAATCATCCCAAGTGAGTTTCGAAGAAAAAGAAAATTTTCATTTGAAAGAGGCTTAGTAAAAATATCAGCAAGTTGATTCTTGGTATCCACATATTTAATGACAATATCACCTTATAACACATGCTCTTGTTGGAAATGTATGCCCTAAAGACACGTTTTGTTTAATTTATGGTAATGATGTTTCTTTTATTCAGTTTATGGCACATATATCATTTGTATTTTATTGTTGGAAAAGTGTCCATGCTATTAAGTAAGTGATTCATGTGATGGGTCGTTCTTCATAGTTAGGCATGAATCATAGGTACTTAATAAGCAAGAAAATATTACTCTTGATCTTTTGATAAAACTGGGCATTCTATCATGATAAGATCATTGTGCAATAGATCCTAATGGAGGATGGCTTGCCTTAGCCAGTAAACAGTCCGTTTACTCTAATTGTACAAGCGCATTTGGAATGCGTAGAGTGGACCTGTGATAGAAGCTAATGACAAAGTACTAATTACCATGGAGCTAGTCTATCACTGCTACTACGTGGACGAGTACTCTAATACTTGAGTATTAGTTGATGGTCTAGTGAACTTAGAGCTATATTCTTAGATTCACTGTAGGTGAGGTCTATCAAAGATCAATAACCTTTTGAGTTGGGAGTATGGTTTCTAATTAGCTAAGACAGACTGATACAAGATAGTTTTTGTGATTCACCCCCTTGTGATTGTCCAAGAATAATCAAATAATCCAGGGCCCTGGGAACGTGACTTAAGAGTGTGTGCTTCTGGGTAGCTCCTAGTGATAAGCAAGTACATTCGAGTAGTCACGAATTATTGGACTAGTGATCTAAGGATGGTAGAAATCATTTAGAGAGGTGTTAGTACATTATTCCTTTCTAAATGATGGGTGTTACGCAGAGGGGTATTTTCGTCATTACACTAGTAGGTCAAAGACATTGCATATGCAGAATTATTCGTGGGGTCAGTGTTACCATATGGTGATAGTTGGAACACTTAGAATGACAAAATATAGCTACTAGGTAGCAGGGATATTTTGGTCATTTTAGTAGCCGCCAATAATTTGTCTTTTGATCCCCGGGGTAGCTCGATATAACTCATGTATTATTTAATACATTTGGCTTGTTGGATGAATTACATAAAGAGAGAATTATTTTATTCAGAATGGTCCATAATTAATTGGGCTAGAATAAAATAATAGTTCATTAGTTTTAATTAATTAATTCGGCTAACCCAATTAGAAAATTAATTAAATGGACTTGGCCCACTAGGGTTTTAACCCTAGGGTTCTCCCTATATATTCTCTCCTTGTTTTGTTTTTCATCCAAGTCGATTTTTGCTCTTTTCACCGGAAAGAGAGGCCACGAGTTCGAGTCATACTTCAGAAGATCGAAAGAGAGCCTTCAAGTTCTGATGCGAAGGAGCCGAAGGATTGCAGGACAGCCGTCGTCTCCACCACGTGAAGAAGCTCCCGCCCATCCTCCGCCTGTCGCCTCATTCCGTCCGGTAATCCATAGGAAAAGTAAGTTTCCTAGATTCTAATCAATATGAGGAATTTTTTTTTAAAACCGCTTCCGTTGCATGCTATGTATCCTCGTTTATGGATCCTTCAGCTCTCTAATAAAATGATGTCTAACTTCTATGTGTTTAGCTTTGCTATGATACACCGGATTCTTAGATAAGTGGATAGCACTTGTGTTATCACAATAAATGGAAATATTCTTGAACTCTAAACCAAAATCCTCTAATTGTTGTTTAATCCAAAGCAATTGTGAAGTGAAACTACTTATGGCCATATACTCAGCTTCAGTAGTGGAGAGTGCTACACTTGATTATTTCTTAGAAAACCATGAAATGAGCTTATTTCCTAGAAATTGACAAGTGCCCGTAGTACTTTTTCTATCCAATCTACAACCAGCATAATCCAAGTCACTATAAGCATACAAATCAAATAAAGAACTCTTATCATACCAAAGACCAAGAGTAGAGTTATCTTTTAAGTATCTAAAAATCTGTTTTATTTCAATTAAGTGTGATTGTCTAGGATTAGATTGAAATCTAGCACACAAACACATAGCATGCATAATATCGGGTCTAGATGCAGTAAGATATAACAGTGAGCCAATCATAGATCTATATAGCTTTTGGTCTACTTCATTACCATTTATGTCACTATCAAGCTTTGTATTTGCAACCATGGGGGTAATACAAGCTTTAACTAAATCCATGCCAAATCTAAATAGCAAATCTTTAGTATATTTAGCTTGACTAATGTGAATGCCATTCTCACTTTGTTTTATTTGCAAACCTAAAAAGAACGTTAGTTCACCCATCATGCTCATTTGGAATTCACCACTCATACAATTAGCAAAATCTTTACACAAAGAATCATTTGTTGATCCAAAAATAATATCATCCACATACACTTGTACAATAAGTAAATCATTATTTTTATGCTTCACAAACAAAGTACTATCAATTTTCCCACGATTAAAATCATTTTGAAGCAAGAACTTTGATAAACGATCATACCACGCTCTAGGAGCTTGTTTTAATCCATAAAGAGATTTAAAAAGCTTGTAAACATGATTTGGGAACTTTTGATTTTCAAAACCAGGGGGTTGCTTCACATAAACATCTTCTTGAATAAAGCCATTTAAAAATGCACTCTTAACATCCATTTGATACAATTTAAAACCTTTAAAGCATGCAAATGCCATTAACAACCTAATAGCTTCTATTCTAGCTACCGATGCAAACGACTCATCATAATCTACTCCTTCTTCTTGACTATATCCTTGTGCCATAATCTAGCCTTATTCCTAACCACTTTTCCATTTTCATCCATTTTGTTTTTGAAAACCCATTTTGTACCAATAATAGAATGATTTTCAGGTTTAGGAACTAAACTCCACACTTTGTTTCTTTCAAACTCATTTAACTCTTCTTGCATTGTTATTACCCAATCGAGTGCTTTTAGAGCATCATTAATACATTTGGGCTCAATTTCACAAATCAAAGCAAGAGAACTAAAAGGATGCACACCATGAGATGATCTAGTTCTAACTCCATGAGAAATGTCACCTATTATTAATTCTTTAGGATGCCGGTGCTTATTTTTAATTTGATACCAATTTTGCTCATGCGAAGAACCTATCAATTCATTATTTTCTTGGGATTCTAAGTGAGTCTCATTTTCCAATTTATCTGCTTCTATATATGAATCCATGTTATTAGGTGTAGATTCCTTTAAACTAGACTCTATTTGTGGTTCAAAAACTACATCTTCATCTTCTTCAATATTAGAACTCTTAGCTAGTGATTCATCAAATTTTACATGAATGGACTCTTCTATTGTTTTTGTCCTAGAGTTATAAACTCTATATGCTCTACTAGTAGAAGAAAAACCAACCAAAGAACCTACATCAGATTTAGCATCAAACTTATCCAAATTATATTTAGTGTTCAAAATGTAACATTTACACCCAAATGGTCTAAGATAATCTACTTTAGGTGTCTTACCATGCCAAAGTTCATATGGTGTCTTATTTAGCCCTTTTCTAATAGACAACCTATTTAACACATAACTTGCATGATTAATTGCTTCAGCCCAAAATGACTTAGGTAAACCACTTTCAATTAACATAGTTCTACCAATTTCTTGTAATGACCTATTTTTTCTTTCAACTACTCCATTTTGTTGTGGAGACCTAGGTGCTGAAAAATTATGAGAAATACCATATTTATCACATAACTCACCAAAACCAAAGTTATCAAAGTCACCACCATGATCACTCCTAATCTTAATTACACATGCATTTTGTTGATTTTGTAGTTTTCTAATTAGACTATCAAAAACAGGCAATGCCTCACTTTTATGAGAAATAAACAAGCACCAAGTAAAACGAGAAAAGTCATCCACAATCGCAAATGCATATGATTTACCACCTAAACTTTTAACCCAACTAGGACCAAACAAATCTAAATGAAGTAATTCTAATGGCCTAGTTGTGGTAACATCTTGTTTTAATTTAAATGACTCTCTAACTTGTTTTCCTCTATTGCATGCATCACACATATGTAGGTCATTCAAATTCAATTTAGGCACTCCTCTAATCAGATTTTTCTTTATTAGTTTAGAAAGAGTAGATGTGCTAATATGACCTAATCTTCTATGCCATAGATCCATAGAGTTATCATTCACCATAAGACAAGTAGCATCATTAACACATAAATAATTCAGATTTAGCACATAAATGTTTCCTTCTCTAATGCCTTTTAAAACAATCTTATTTAAAGAATCTTTAATCAAGCACTCATTACCTTCAAATGCAACCATGTAGCCTTTGTCAATTAATTGACTTATGCTAAGCAAGTTGTAGGATAAGCCACTCACAAATAAGACATCTTCAAACATGAGTTTAGAAGGATTACTCACATTTCCAATGCCTACAATTTTCACTTTTGAGCCATCGCCAAAAGTGACATTACTTCTATGCTTTTTAGCTTTAAGAGACGAAAATAAGGTGGCATCTCCAGTCATGTGCCTTGAACATCCGCTGTCCAAGAACCATTGGCTTGAAGTGCCTTTGGCCTTCAAGCACACCTATTAAGCAAATCAAGGAACCTTAGGTACCCAAACTTTGGGTCCTTGGGGGTTAGAGAACATGAAATCATAGCCATATGTATCAAAGATATGTTCCTTAGCTTTTTGATCATTTAAACCCTTAGGAATCCAAAAACTCCTAGTTCTAACAACTTTATTATTCCTAGTTCTAGCTAGTTTTGCATATTTAGCTCTAGAAAGATATTTTGCTCCTTTAATGATTCTAGCATGATGCACACGCCTAGAATGAGTAAGATGAGTGGAGGAACCAGATTTTTGGATTTTTTCTTTCAGTTTACTAGGGTCAAAACCAAGACCAGCCTTTTCAAAATATGGTTTTTGAGATGCAAGCCAAGAATCCAATTTACTGGAACTCAAAGAAAATTTTAAAAATGATTTTTCTAAGTGCTCATTCTTTTCTTTTAAACATGCTATTTCATTTAGTAGCTCAGAATGATCACATACAATGCATTCATGCTCCCTAAGACTATCAATAGTGTCATGCAATTCATTTATAGTATCTTTTAATGCACACACTTCATTTGGTTTATTTTCTTCCATTTTCCTAATTTTAGAGTTTAACTCATCTATTTCTTCTATGTACTCTTCCTCTTTCTTTTCTAATCTACCATTTTCTCTCTTAAGCTCCTTGATTTCTCTAATAGCCATTTTATGTTTTTTAAACATAAAATCAAACTCTTCTAATAATGCATCCATTTCGGAAGTATTTACCTCCTCATCTGTGGAAGATGAGTTCTTTTGTCCTTTGGCCATCAAACAAAAATTGGCCTTTTCTTCTTCTTCATCGCTTGAAGATGATTCAGATTCACTAGAATCATCCCAAGTTGCTTTGAATGCTTTTCTATACTTGTTCTCTTCCTTTCTCCTTCCTTTGGATCTACCCTTCTTTGATTTGGGACATTCGGACTTGTAGTGTCCAATTTTGCCACACTTGTAGCAAGTAACCTCCACTTTCTTTTCATTTGAGGCTTCTACGGGATTAGTCTTGCTGGAACTCCTTTTATTCTTTTTCATAAAGTTTCGAAGCCTCCTAGCTAACATGGCAATCTCCTCTTCCGAATCCTCCTCTCCATTGGATTCCTGTGCAACAGGTAAAGCAATTGACTTAGATTTTAAAGAATCTTCTTTGTTTTTATACCTGTTTTTGAGAGTAAGCTCATGTGTCATTAGTGAACCCATTAGTTCATCTAGTGACAACTTCTTAGTATCCTTGGCCTTTTAAATGGCTGTCACCTTTGGATCCCATGCCTCCAGTAGAGATCTTAGAACTTTTTGCACCTTTTCAAAATCTGAAAATGATTTACCAAGAGACTCAAGAGAGTTAAGAATATCAATCAAGCGAGTATACATTTCAGAAATAGATTCATTAGGTTTCATAGAAAACAATTCAAAATCATGTATGTACATGTTTATTTTTGTTTCTCTAACTTGACTAGTACCTTCATATTTTAAATCTAACTTCTTCCAAATTTCATAAGCAGATTTACAACACTGTACATGATTAAATTCAGATCTACTCAAAGCACAATGAAATGCACTCTTAGCCTTAGCGTTTAAAGCAATTAATCTATTATCTTCATCCGTGTACTTATCTCTATTCTTTTCTACTATCTCTTCTACTTCTCCTCTCTTTACCTTTTCCTTAGGGACATATGGACCATCTCTAACTATTTCCCACAAATCAAGACTATATGCAGTTAAAAAATCTTCCATCATTGTTTTCCAATATGCATAATCGGTGCCATCAAAGAATGGTGCCCTAGACAAAGAACGACCCTTATTTTCATAGAAATGTGAACTCGATGCCATGGATACACCTAGTGATGATTAATCAATCTCTTAGGAACCTCACTCTGATACCACTTGTTGAGTGCTAACCTAGTCAAGAGGGGGGTGAATTGACACCTTTTAAAAATTCTAATGCAAAACTTATGCACATATATATATGAGAAAACAAATTTAATATAAACCAAAATTGTAATTGAGAGTACGAGAGCACTTAAATACTAGATGGATAATATGATATCCGCCAGCTATGCTAGTATGTGCTTAGATCCAATATACTCTTCAAATTACAACTTGGTCAAAACATGTGATTTGAATACACACAATAACAAGACTTTAAATAAACCAAATGGAATATTGAATGAGTACAAAGAATGATCAATTAAAGCAAATCAGAATATAATAACCAACAAGAATGTAGGCCTTAGGATTTGGCCACACAAAACCAAAAACAAACAAGTATAATCAAGAAAGAATAAGTAAAGAGTGAAGAGAGGAAGAACACAGCGATGTATAGTGGTTCAGCCCTTATGGCTTGCATTCACTACATAAGGATTTCCTTCCTTAGGATTTTTAACCAAATCCACTATATAAAACTTTTGTTACAACCATCGAAGCCTTCACTTGGCTTCACCACCACCAAACTATTTCTGGAGTCTCACACTCACTAGTTTGGATTTTGTACGCTTTTTACAAGATACAAGAATAGTAGTGATTGAGAAATAGGGTTCTCTCAAAAATAATACAATGAAGTGTAAAGAACTCTCTTAGTTTTCTCTCAAGAAGATAGAGGAAAAGAAAGACTTAGAGAGAGTGAAAATCTTGGCCAATGATGTAGAAAATAATAGGGCTTCCAAAACTTGTACCAAAGCCTTCAAGAGACCCTTTTATATAGTGTTAAAGTAGGCTTTCCTTGATCAATCTCAGCCCTCCATGTGGCAAGTCTTCAAGCCAATCTCATCCCTTCATTTTGAATTCTTGATTTACCTTCCATAATCAGCTAACTTGATTGATTTTCAAGACCTTTGATTTTTGTAGATCTCCAATCAGCCTTGAATGAGCAAATCAATTCCAGTAATGCATGGCTAATTTTAAGGATTAAAATATCATCACAATCCTTCATAATTCTTGCAAAATCGTCCATAAATCAGAAATAATCTATTATGACTTCTAGATGATCTTCAAACACCTTTGATTGAGCAATTTACCCCTTAGCTTCCATAATAAGAATAGCTGATTTGAAATTTGAATTTAAATCTCCATGAGGTGAAAAATGCAGCCAAATATTCTCAAATAATGAAGATATCAATTAGCCATAATTAGTAGGATACTTGATTCCATGATTTGAGTCTCCATATCCTTTTAATGAGAGAGAATCAGCAATAAAGGAAAGTAATATCAATCAAGGTTTAATTTTCAAACCTTAATTTCCTCCATTAATGTTGAACAATAATGCTGAATCTTTAACTTCTCAATTTGAATGCAATTCAAAAACATCTTCCATATTTAACTAAGTAGAGGAGCTTTTAGGAACCTTTAAATTTACTCCTTGATTCTCTTACCATATCTAGACCAACGAGATGATGTATCCTTGATGAGTGAGCTCCAACGTGGCTGCCATGTCATCAAAATGCCACATTAACAATCCCATGTCACCAAGTTACATATATGGCAACTCCATATAGTGGACTACTCCAATCTCCTCAAAAACTTCCATATAGATCTTTTGAACTTCCCATATATGAACAATGATTCCATATATATATCTTCTAGACTTTCCATTCTAAGAAGAACTTTCCATACATAGCTCAAATACTCAAATTTCTAGAAAGCTCTCTAAAAACTTGTTTCCATATATAATGAAATCTCTATATCAATATAAGAAGTTTCCATATATAACCTGTGTCATGAAATCACTAGAGAATAGCTTTATAAGCCTTATGAAGGCTTCATGCTTTGTTAGTACATAAAATATAAATGAATATTCACATTCACACATGCCAATCATCAATCATCAAAATCTACACTCAACATGTGCAAGGACTGTCGCTGCTCTAGAAGCTTCGTCCACACATGTAACACCCCCTCTCCTAGAACTACCTGAGAAGAGGTGATACGGGAAAAATAAAATAAAACTGACTGATAAACTGAAGATCTGATACCAACTAAACATCTCAAGCAACTGAAATAAAATTCTGAGTCAACATCAATTGAAAACCATAAACTACATCTAAGGGAAAAATCCCTAAACTGAATATAAAATAAACCTAAACTAATAAAAACACCAACTGATAAACTCCCAAACATCTTTGGTCTTGAGCGGCTCCACGTACACACACTATTGGACACTGCTGCTAAACTCCACATCTGATACTCCCCCACTAGGACTTGGAATGGTGAAGAGTACAAGGTGAGCTACAAAGCTTAGCAAGTAATGAACTGAAAAGAATAGCTAGAGCTGAATCGAAAAAATATCGATACTGATAAAATACTTACTTAACTTGTACTGAGAGATATAATAATTACTCGATTGCATTTACAAAATGTAATGCACATATACTGTAAACTAAATGCAGGTATGCAACTTTGACACATAGGCCCACATAACTGTAATACATACCTGGCTGATCTGAATCCTGCAAACATAAAAACTATAAACACATATTGTGGGCAATATGCCCCTAGCCCCCTGGTCGACATCAGGCGAGCATCTCATAACTGAGATATAACTAAACTGATACTAGTGGGATCCCCGCGGACAAACCGCCTGGCGCGCATAATGCAATGCTCATATAAGTGCTGGCACACGATATGTAGTGCTCCATATAAAGTCATGCTCAATGCTCATACAAATGTGTATGTACATAATCTCACAAAATAATGCTGATCATGTCATAATTAACTACTAAACATGGTATATGATTTTTACCATCCATATTGAGATACAAATATTCTGAAATTTCTGAGTATAGGCATGGCATATTGGATTTTTATCATATCTTGGCATAAAAATTCAATATTTGAATTATTGAATATTTATATTAAATTTAAGACTTGCATTAAGAATTTATTTGAAGCCATTCGGATGTCATATGATACTATTCGGATGATTGAGGAAGTATAAGGAGCAATTCGAATGAAGCAGCAACCCATTCGAATGAAAAAAATGGACTACAGCAAGCTCATTCGAATGGCAGAAACTCATTCAAATGACAAAGGCTCATTCGAATGATAGATTATATATATAACAAAGGCTATTCGGATCTGATCAAGGACTCATTCAAATGACTCACAAATTCATTCGAATGAATTTTGACAACGTCCAACTTTTGAACTGGCAAAAAGTGACTCATTCGAATGTAACAGTACCCTCATTCGAATGAATGAATGGGATACTCATGGGTCATTCAAATGACAAAGAGACTCATTCGAATGCTAGACTATACAAAGTACGTAACAACTTATTCAAATCTTCAAGGGCTCATTCGAATGACAAGAAAACTCATTCGAATGACAGTCTCAAAACTTCAAAAACACACATGAATGATATGATAACACATGACTTATTCAAATGACAAAGGACTCATTCGAATGAATGATACATTATAAGGGAAAAACTTACGATAACACTGAAAACTCATTCGGGTGCTTCGAAACTCATTTGAATGACTGGAATCTTATCAGACATAAAACTCACAACAACAGAGATGATATCTTGAATTACAAACTTAACATTACTACACCATTCCGAAAGAAATCTTGAGAAAACAAATCCCAATTGATTCCAAACAAACTTGAGAATGATTCAACAATAATATTGATAAGAATCGCTGAAAGTAATCATGCATGATCTGGTATACATACTCACTGCTCGTGCATATATATATATATATATATACACTGACTGTAACATAAATCTGAAACTTGAACAAAGAGTTGCTGAAAC
This sequence comes from Diospyros lotus, assembly GCF_014633365.1. Lineage (NCBI taxonomy): Eukaryota > Viridiplantae > Streptophyta > Magnoliopsida > Ericales > Ebenaceae > Diospyros > Diospyros lotus. The sequence goes on along the minus strand of NW_026267110.1, from coordinate 21,057 downwards.
TGATGATCAAATGCTAAATACGATCCTGTAAGAAAGGTTTATAGGGAGAAGAACTTGCCTTTCAAACTCTCTGATCGATCGAATCGATGCTTTCAATGAAAATCTCCCTATGCCAAGACACTGCGATGCTTCCTAACTCTCTGCCTCTTCTTCTCTCTTTTGTTCTTCACACGGCGTGAAGAACTATTGGCCATCAAACTCTATATATATATACTTTGAAGCCCTAAAGCCTATCTCAATCTCCTAATATAACTACGAGTCTTCTAATCCAATCCTCTCACGGATGGATTCATTAATCCCTTAATCACAATAATTCTATTAACTAATTAAATACTAATATCAAATCCTTAAATGACCCTCAAGTCCTTGCATTTAATTTCTCATAATATAAAAATAATTAAATGTTATTTTCTCAACTAAAAAATATTCTAAATTGCCACATTAAAATTAAATGGCAAATTCTCTTAATTAAAATACCTTACTAATTAATTAAATAATTCTAAATAATATTAGGCCCTAGAACTGGTGGTTATAACGCACCTTGGATCTCCCAGCAAAGAGGCTACTTAAATCAAGGTCGCACCACACTACCTAGAGAAGGAGTTGTTATCCTACGAGGCTGGTAATGTAGAAATCCTAAATTGCTTAGAGCAAGTCGAGGAAGAGAAGTTGAAATCTCAACAAGGACTACAAGTTGCAGCTATGGAGATGGAAGATAGGTTTGATCAGAAACACGAACCAGAAACTCCTTTTGAGGAATACAGTCTTGTCCCAGGAATAAATGCTAAGAGCTTCGGGAGCTCGTATAGTGATGTCAGAAGACTAGAGGATAACAGCTCTATGAAGAGAGATGGAATAGAGAATAGATCTAATGGGGAAATGAATTTGGGGACTTTACGTAAGAGAAGAAGAGACAGTAGCTGTTGATCTTCAATGCAAGATAAAATGGAATGTTGTTTTGGCATAGATGACTATTGTGGAGATGGCATTGGCATCAACTGCCCAAGGAACTAGTTTAAATTAGGGAGAATGGTTGAAGATGGACAACCATACTTCACTAATTGTTATGACAGAATACCAAGGGAATCCCTGGGATAGGGTAACCAAAGCCACTGATGATGACAAGAAAGAAAAACGCTCTTGACACAATGATTTTAGGTTGACAACATAGTTTCTCATCTTTGATTTGAGGCACTCGTAGGAGTATAGCAAATCAAGTTCAACGAGCGATGATCCCAAGTATTGGCGAGAGTCATCATAGGCAAATGCATCATCTCGGGATAATGCCCACCAAGACACTTTGATCCTAGAAAAAGTCGTCTTAGCTCAAACTCGAGTCTAAATAGAGCAAAACCGCTGGCGTAAGCTTTTCTATCTATGTTTATGTCCTCGCCTGTGGCGAAAAATCTCATTGCGACCATAATATTTTTGACTCCCGGGCTATGAGGCAAGTCTCCAGGCACCTCTTCGGCAGTAAGGCTCGTGCTTCCTCAAGCCCCTCCCGTAACGCCTTAGAGAGCCTTAAAGGCATGCTGATCTCTTTCTCTCGAGTAGCTCATTTCTTATCTTTGACGCTTCAAGTTGCGCATTCGTGTCTTTCGCCACCCACCTAGCATGGTGGGTTATGTCTTTTGTATGGCTATCAAGCCTTGCTTCAATAAGTGACCTCATTTTAGTGTCGGCGCAAAGCCGTGAATCTTAAGAGAGTCTTTTCGTCCATTAAGGCAGGTGAACGTGAGAGTGACATTAGTCTTCCCTTTAACTTAACAGTCAAAGAAAAGACTTGGGGGGCTATTGTTGTGCCATAGAATTCTCGAGCATCCACCTAGGGGTATTTCAATCATTTTAACCCTAGGGTTATTTTGGTCATTTGGCCTAGGCGAGTGTTGTGCCATAGAATTCCCGAGCGTCCACCTAGGGGTATTTTGGTCATTTAACCGCTTAGGGGTATTTTGGTCACTTGGCCTAGGCGAGTGAATCCCAAAAGTGGCCCCAAGCACGGGTTTCAATCCCTAGAAAAAACTATGGTCTAACAGCGAATATATTATTTAAATCAGAGGCCAAACAAATAATATAGAATATGAGGGCCAAAGTGTAATTAGGCCAAACTTAGGGGAAGGATGAAAATGTAATAAGGGAGAAGTCCAAGGGGTATAAATGGGGAAGAAGACAAGGGAGAGGGGACTGTACATGGCTTTTCTCCCTCTTGTGTGCGTTCTCTCTCTCATTCTCTCCGTCAATCTCTTTCCGAGAGAGATTTTCCTCTCTCGAAGAGGATCCGTCTTCTCTTGGAGAAGGATTTCTCTCTCTCGGCAAGGCTTCAAGGTCTTTCGGAGAGACCTTTTTCCTCTCCACAAGCCATGCATCTCTCTCGGCAAGGAGCGGCAGCAATTGGAGCATCCTCTTCTAGCAACGAATAGGTCCTCTTTAAGAGGACCTGCGTCTCGTAGAGAGCAGCAACTCCCTCAGCAGCCCTCGACAATGGTAAAAGGTCTCTCGGTAAGGGCCGAGTTCCCCAAAGTAGCCATTGCAGGTCCCTCCTTCCGCAACTCCTCCCCGCAGCAAATCATTGCTAGGGAAAGCTCATTCCTGAGCTCGAGAGCTTCTGGAAGCTTTCGGCCAGCAGCGCCTTCGCCATGTCTTTCTGCAAGCTCTGAGTTAGTTTTGGCCACTGCCTCCCAGAAGTCTCTCTCTCTCTCTCTCGAAAAAGCCTTCGGCCAGCAGCTCTCGGGGAATTCCTTCCCGAGAGACCTTTCTCTCGAGAAGGTCTTGGGCCGAAGCCTCTCGAGAATAATCTTTCCTGAGAGAGATCTCTCTCTTCGTCTCCTTTTTCTCTGTGTATAAATGTATATGTACATATCTATATATATATATATATGTATGTGGGTCACGTATGCGGCCCCCCTTACCAACGTCTCAGCCATTATCGGCCACCTCCCATCGATGCATAGCGGCCATGCGCGGAGGCTGCTGGCCGAGATGAAGGAGGAGCCTTGCGTGCGGGAAGAAGAAAGCCAGGGAAGAAAGAAAAAAAAAAGAAAAAAAAAATAGAAAAGAAAAAAAAAGAAAGGGAAATAAAGAAAAAAAAAATAAAAATAGGAGAAAATAAAAATAGGAGAAAATCCCGAAAAATTCCAGAAAGATTGGGAAAAGTTCTGGAAATTAATTTGGGGCCCAAGGAGCGTGCTGGAGGCCGAGAATGGGATTTGGGCGCAAGATTTGCTGCCCAAGAGGCAATGCCAGGTGAGCATTTTCCTGATGTCTTCTCCAGAATTAATTGAGGTAAATTAATTTAATTATTTTCATTATGTGAGATAATGAATTATGTAGTAATAGTTGGATTAAACCCTATGTTGGGGTTATTGGAAATCTTGTTGATGGATGATTTTGACGATGTGCGGCGTAGTTGAGGGCATTGGTTGAATGCCGGATGTTAATGGAGTTGGGGTTTTGTGTGTTTTGCCTTTAGGTTCGACCGGGAAGGCAGTGATCCTAGAGGAATTTGAGATTCAGGCTGGAATTCGTGCCGAGGCAGAGATGAAGCTTCGAGCCAGGTAAGGGATGGCCCCATGTGGAGGTGGCCTTGCAAGTTGGTAAATGTGTTTGATAATGTTTTTATGTTGCATTGGCATGTAGTGGTTATATCTTGTGTGATGCAAGAACTAGTGGACCTGTGGCCATATGGAGGACTAGTGGTGGGGGCTGATAGGTTGATGCCTCAAACCTTAGTGGGTTGTGAGGATGTGTGAGCCTAGCCTCATTTGCATGCATTTGGCATACATAAACATGATTATACTCATATTTATATGCATTGCACCCTTACTGAGTCTTTATGACTCATGAGGTTTTACCTCATGTGTAGATGATGCAAGTCCGGATGCAAGCAGGGATGGCGCCGGGAGGCTGTTGTGGCAACTAGCTGTGTTGCCTGAGTTATGTATTTTTAATATTGCTTGTACGTAGCCAGGGAGTGTGGTGTATGTATACCCTTGTGAGTAAATGTCTATGTCATTGAGCTTAAATGTATTTAATTGTGTAATCATCATAGTGTGATAGATGATTGTGAAATTGCTTGTCGAATGTGGTATAGTCGGTAAAGCCAAGTTTCGGACCGAGTCAAGTTCAGCAAGGTACGTTCTCATAAATCCCCAATACTCAGCGAAATGCTTGTATGCTAGCTTGTGCCTGGGTCACCTATGGCTTGCTATGGGGCGAGCTGAAGAGAGGTGAAGCTCACTCGGGTTTCGGGTCTCAGTCCGCTGTGTTTTCTTGATTGAGTTGGGACCGATTCCTGAGTGGAGCGAAGGGAAGGACGAAGCCTAGTTCCCACCTAGGGCGTTTCTCTTGAAACATAGTCCAACCCTTCAGTTGTGGTTTGATAGATGAGTAATCTGGTCGATTATTTACCAGTGGCGCCCGTAAGTGGGAGCGGGGCGTTACACGTATGGTGCTAGCCAAGGCCATGGTTTAATGGTTCAGGACATATATTATGTATATATGGATGCATCTATATGTATAATGGAAAGGCTTACAAGGGTGCGGCAGCCAAGTAATGAATCCATAGGCTGTGATAGGATGTAATGTATTCGAATGCTATTATGATGCCTTCTCGTGTCATATATCTCAACATGTAACACAACATAATATACATAACATAGTGTTTATGTTATGTCGCTCATAATATGTTCATATTAGGTAATGTAATATGGTGGCATCCGTGTAATGCGATATATCCCTTAAGAGAATAGTGGTTAACCAACTACCACCCTGAGACATCCCTCATTAAGCCCGGAGCTGCACCCAGGCAGGTCCTTCAAGAGCCAAGACCCTGCTTCGGCAACACGCCATAAGGCCCACCTTCTCCCGAGGGACTAGCATTCCAGCCCTCTGATGAGGGATTCTTCTTAAGCCCGTCCGATTGCTATCAACATGAAGATACCTCCCCGATTTCTCGTAGTAGTATTGGGACTTACCCTTTCTCATCAGGAAAGGTATTATCATTCCATATTCAATAGTAGCATGCTTTACTTATCTATCGTTTTTCTCTCCTATTGGTACTAACTTAAGCATCGGAGGGTATACGTGGGCGAGGAATCCCCGCGTGCCTTCTAACTTGTGCCTGTGAGCGCAGATATGTCCCGAGTACACAGGAGGCCTATCCCAAGCGATATCGAATAGGCCCTCAGACGTCCACCTACAACCCCGATCAAAACATCGAGGACCAAAGCCACCCAACGCCTATCTCTACTAGCAGACTCCTGCCAGCTGTCGACCTCGCTCTACCTTGGCTCTAACTTTCCCTCTCTATAAACTCTATTGTCGTGGTTTTTTTTTTTCTGGCCACTACAATAAGAAAATAGAATTTTAATTTTAGTATAAACTCAAAATTTAGCAATATTACCACCTCAAAATATATACTTTCTATTTCATGAAAAATTCATTAAAAATCATTTTAATACCAATGGATATTATAAATCAAAATACCGAGAGATAGTTTTCTAAAAAAAAAACATTTTCAAAAACATGTTTTAGTTGGTCTTTTGCTTTAGAACAATTTTAGCTTTATGTTGACCAACGATTTCAAGACTAATTTTGAAAATTACTTTAGGAGATTCTTTTAAATCATAATACTTGTTTTTGCAAATCTCTATATGTAGAAGAATGAAATTAACTTGGTTTTCATTTAAACAAAATAATACTTGATATTGAAATTGATATATATTGAAAACTACAACCTTGACTCATGATTTAGGGATTTAGCCAATAGATATTTTTCATCATCAAAACTAATATACAAAAAAGGTGCAACATTATTGAGAACTATGGACTGATTAAGTTCACAGGACTCGATAACTATGCCAATATCTAGTTTTGTGCGATCGAGATGAAATCAAAAAATCTTCCCATTCATCAAAAACTCTTTTGAATCAATCATACTCTAAGCAAGGGTTTTCCAATCAAATACCAACAAAGATCACATAGGATGTTCACCTCACGCTTAAGGTCAATAAATTCCATCAGCAATCACTTGCTTCCATTGTCTATTTCTTCTTGAAAGTATTCTATGATGGATTAAAGGATAAGACTCAAGTTTTCAATCCTATCCAAAATCAGAATTTAGAGTTTTTTGAGTTGAGAAAAGTAAGGGTATAATGGTTAATTTGTAATAATTTTTAACAGGGCAGTCTTTTCTATTTTTAAAATGTTAGTGATAATTTTTGCAAATATGACAAACGTCAAAGGTGATTATTACAATTTATTCTAAATTTTCATATCCAACATTTCTATAAAATTCCCGTATGTTACATCTAATGTCCCTCAAAGAAATCTTATTCTCCAATTTTTTTTTGGTTTAACTAAAAACAATTTGGAGAATTGCAAATCAATCTTATTTAGTGAACTACATTTAATTGTTTAAAATTAATTTTTAATTTTATATTTAAGAAAACTAATAAAAATGTAATTTTCAATTAATTTAAATACTAAACTTAATAATTTTAAATTAGTTTTTTTTTTTTTTTTGTGTCATTGAAGTGATGTATCATTTAGTCTGTTATAGATTTTTTTTTAATTTTAAAATGCTAACATAATTGAGTTTGTTGTGATATTTGAATTTTTAAATTAAAATAAATAAGTAACTTTTTTATATAGAAAATAATTATCCCTAGCCTGTCCGAGATTACCTCTTCTATGCTTAACTTAGCAATGCTTTAAGGAGCCCGAGGAAGATAAAGAAGAAGCAATGTAAAACTAAGAAGTAGAACGAATTCTACAAGAGTACCATTGTTACTCTACTCTTGGCTTATATATCCAATAAGTTGTCATTTTGCTTGCTGGCCGCTCCATATTGGCCTAATCATTGGGATGATTGTCCTAGTATCTAGATGGAATGGTGACCGTGGTGCGAGGAATGCTCGATATACCTAATCATTGGAATGGTGATCATGATTGTCCTAGGTAGATAAACCTAATTAAATCCTAATTTAATTTGGATTATCTTCAACAGTGTGAATTGAAAAGCTAGGTACATCTACTTCCTTCACTTGCAGCCATCAAATTTCGTGTGCGTGTGAATGAGGCAGTAGTAGAAGGGGAAATCTTTAAAGCCTGACTTATCTACAGGGAAGAAAACAAATTTTCTGGGAAGTATTGAATCCAAACCAATTGGAGTACCCACCCTCATTTACTGGATTTGTAGTCGGTAGCATCTGTACATCTCTAACTTTTGAAGCAAATCTACAAGATTGTAAGAATATATATATATAGATAAGCGCAAGACGAATGGATCCGTGTGCCCCATTTCAATAACACACCACCTTCTGGTTGCAGTTTGAAATTATCCTTTCTCACCAGTCATTATTCCAAATGAAACCCAAAGAAAAGGGCAAAAACAAGCCTATCTAGTAGCTGAGATTCATAGCTAGCTAGAGGGAGGTATTTGTAAAAGGATTGAAAGTTCCTGCTAGACACGGAGCCATGGCTTAGTAAGTGTAGCCCTTGACGAACATTCCCTTCTTGGCATCCTCGCTCTCGCCCTGAGCTGAGTACCTTCCGAGCTGCGCTAAGGAGTTTGCTTTTGCACGCACCAAAAGGGCCTTCCGTGCAGCTTCAACATTCTCGGGGCGCCCTTGCCAGGTCTTAAGCACGGTGTTTTGAAGTGCACGTGCATAAGAGAAGGAAACATGCCAGGGGTTGGGACTCTGATTCATGGCGTTTAGGTTCAGTGTGGCCTCCATTTCAGATTGTCCTCCCGACAAGAACTGCAGAGTGAAAAAGGGTTTCGTTTCCAAAAATCAACAGTATAACCACAAGTGGAAGTCAACTGGTAAGGGTTTGGAAAAGAAAATAGCATTCACACAGTGATTCAAACAGAAGAGTGAACTTTTGAAGCTGTCTGGAACTATATTGTCGTCATCTCTTACAGGGCTAGCTAGAAGTCCCAGGATGAGATGTTAGCCCTTTCCAAATCAATTCACTGAGAAATAAACTCAAACTATCTAAATGAATCTAAACACCAACAATATTTTAGCTGCAGTTTTGGACAAAGTTATTTCAAGCCAGAATACTTTTGGCCCATAAACTGCTGCTAGAAGCATGGTTAAGTATAAAAAATTTGAATGGTGACATCATTTTGTTAACAAAATACTGAAAATGAAACCTCTTCAAACTAAGATGGGGCAGAAAGAAAGAGAAAGTACTGAAACAAGTAAATTTATCAGGAATAGTTGAAGCATTTGTACCATGATTCCTGGAACTGCAGGAGGTACCCTCCTCTTAAGCATTGTGAGAGTATATTTTGCTATGGTCTCTGGAGAAGCTTTCTCCTTGTGCTCAGTCCCAGGGGTTACCATGCTGGGCTTAAGTAGGATACCTTCAAATATAACATTGTTCTCTGCCAAGTGGTAGAAAACTTCAGCCCACACCCGCTCTGCCACCTGAAGGGTCCTTTCAATAGGGTGATCCCCATCGAGAAGAATCTCAGGTTCCACTATAGGCACGAGACCATTGTCCTACATGAGAAACCACAACGATTAAAAGGATCAAGGAAAAGAAAAGAGATTAAGCGATTAGAGTTATTAATAATATTACATTAACACGCATTTACCTCCATGAATTACTTGCTAGTTAATTCAGTTATAATTGTCGATTACATTGACCATGCAAGGGCAACACAATATTCTAGCAAAATCTTCAATGGTCTTAGCAAAGCTGAGATATAGAAAAAGCAGATAACATCTGAATTCTACCCCGGCACAATCAAGCACAAAATGAAGAATTCAAGATCAGAACTTAATCAAAGAAATAATTTGTCAAAAAAGTCAACCACTTCAAATTTATGAAATTATCTCACTGTTTAGTCAATTCCAAGCATGAACAAAGAGCTTCTAATTTGAATCAGAGTCTAAATCAGAGTGGAATGTGAAATTAACATGAATTTTATGCATGCTTTCAATTAATTGCTTTTCCCATCATTTCATCCATTCCCAACTTGATTATGAAAAGGATTTTATTTTTTTAATCAATGTGGTTAAAGCAAGAAATTCTTGAATCAAAAGCCACGGTTTTAGGAAAAAACTAATAGTGAATCCAACTTATCAATAACGTATGATTAATTTCATCCACCATAAAGAAAAAGCTACAATTTCTCATCTGTTCCCTTCGGAAAATCAATTAGAGACATCAAGAGACAAATTCAGTGGAGAAGACAGCGTATTAGTAAAGTATTTTTTACTCCATAAGAAAATAATTAGCACATCCAAAACGCTCACAGATGTGAGTTTCCACACACACACACGAACAGAGATGGCATACCTGAGAAATGGAAGCATATCTTGCAAGTCCCCATGCAGCTTCTTTCACAGCCAAAGCAGAAGGACCGCAAGGAATGCTGACAACCGTGCGCCTATATATTGACACACAAATGAACTTGTAAGGCATACATCCACTTCACCTGAAACAACTATCCTATCTAGCAGTAGCCAGCAAAATTAACACAGATCTCTTTCAACATCAACTGAAACCATTATTTCGAGCAGGAAGGTTTGATAAAGATCTCACATGGATCAAGTTATCAAAATAAAAAATGCTTACCACTTTGCAAAGCGAGCACCTTGCTTATAGTATTCTGCAGATCTAGAAGCCAATCCATCTAAACCTTGGCACCATGATTCATTGTTGGATCCTGGTAGCGGTACTAAACCCTGGAAACAAGTGTAGAAATGGGAGAATTAATTAATAACAGAAGAAAGAAATTAGAAAGTTTAGTTATGAGATGGAATGATTTGGAAAACTATTAAACAAGACAAAAGGATATAATTAGAAGTTTAGTAATAAGATAAAATGATCTGGAAATCAATTAAATGCAAAAAAATTATACAGTTAGAAAATTCAGTCATAAGACAAAATGGTTTGGAAAAGAATTAAACATGAAAAGGGATATAAATAGAAAGTTTATTCATAAGATGGAATGATGTAAAATTAAACATGAGAAAAGGATAAACCTTATCAACTTTGATGCCTGGCACAATATTCTGCTCGTGCAAGCAATCAACAAACTTCTTCCCATCTGTTGTTGACTGGTAAAGTGTCTCCTCAAAAAGAATAGCACCAGATATATATTCACCCAGGCCAGGGGTAGTCAGCAAAAGCTGCCTATAAGCCTGCCTGTTGGCTTCTGTATTGTCCAGCCCAATAGAGTCCAACCTCTTTCCGCAGGTGGCATTTGATTCATCAATGGCAAGGATACCACGACCAGGAGATGCAATGGATTTCTACACCAGTAATGAAGAAAACAACAGCCAATAAGTATCATGTCTAGCATCCATGCTGTCAGTAGCATATAAACCATTTGACAGCTTGATAAGGGACCAATCATCAAGAGCAATTGCAAAAACCAAAATTTGGGGAGGGATTTTTTTTGTAGCATAAAACATAAGAGTTCTCTGAAATTTGAGATATTATAATTTAATGATAGGTTCCGAAGATGATAGAAGATTGCAATATTCTCAACAATACATAAAAAAATCAAAACACAACAGATAATGATGAAAAGTTTTTGCGATTAGAATAATTTAGACATATGAGATACTCGTACCAATCGTTGAACCAACGAGGTGAGTGAATGGAATTGGAAAGGGCTTATAACAAAATTTCGTCAGATAGACTTAGGCATGATAGGAGATATGTAGCTTTATAGAAGATATAGCCACAAAGATGATTGGAAAGTTAAATTTTATGCAGCTGAGCCAACGTAATGAGATTAAGGTTTGTGTTGATGATGACTCCATGGAAACAAATGAATTGAAATGAGTGGCTCTTATTACGTAAAGAGGACAGAACAAATTTCAGCTTGCTTGTAGCAGTTCAATAATAATAGAACAAGATTTTGCTGCTTTAATAAAACAAGATTTTACTACGTAAAACTGAATGTTGTTCCAACTAACTAACATGCGCGATTTAACAAAAGGTCAAAGCAGAACCACTAACCCATCCACACATGCCAAGCCATCAAACCATGATTTGGATCAACCATTTTAGTTAACGGAATATGTTTGCGAATAACACAACACATGCGGCAGCTGTGATCCGATCCTTACTCGTGATTTCACAATTATCTTCAGTCCACTCTAACCAATCTAAACTACCCAAGCAAATTCGCGTTGTATGATTAATCAACTTAAAGTAGCTAAAACCCGAAGAAGAAATTAAAAGAAAAAAATCGGATGAATCACAGATACCAGATTCCAGAAGAAATATGGCAAAGTCAAAATAATCAGAAAAAATAGCAAAAGCAGGCATAATATATATATATATATATATATACACACACACACACAACTGTATATGTATGCAGGAAGATGCAGGGGAAATAACTAACGGCGGTTTTGACGAGTTCTTCGGCGTAAGAAGCGGCGCGGACGACGGAGACGCGGCGGCGGGTGGCTAAACGAGAGGAAGATCCGGGGCTTTGATTGAGGGATTGCGGGGCGATCCACTGCGAGGACGACGCGTTTAACTTCACCAAGCTCGAACACGCCATGGGCATGGATCGATCGACAAATCTCTCTCTTTCTTCTTGTCGTTGTTGTTGTTGGGGATGGTGGTGACTGATGTGGCTTATAAACAAAATTGGTTTTGGTGTTTGCTCGTCGTGGAGTCCGCCCGTTTGCAATAAAAAAGGCTTTGGGTTTGGGTTTGGGGTCGTTATAAGACAGAAAACGTGCGGATCAACCAAACACTCCGTCAAATCAATCTTTCTGTTTTTCCTTTCCCAGGACACTAGCTGCATCGACCAAATCGTCCTCAAGATATAACACGCTTGCAAAGCGGGCTATGGAATATGTTAGATTTGAGTTTAGGAAAATAAAATAAGCTTAATGCTATGTTGGAACTCGACTCACATGGGTCTTGATTATTAAATCTCTAGCCAGAAGTCTTTCGCCATCTCTCGGCATCACTTCTGAATAAAAATGTATTAAGTCGTACCCTTTAGTCGTCTGTACTAATAAAACGAAGATGCTTCTTTATCAATAACATCTAATTCTCTGTCGCTATTGTATCTGTGTCTCCATGGAACACTGGTGGTCAGAAAGTCATGAAATCCTTTAGTAATTGGCTCTTGGTATCCGCCTCTACAACTGGAGTTGTTGGAGCAACTGGCGAATCGCCTCTATTGCCTCCTGCTTTTTGTGGTACTTGTGATTCCCTTACCTGATTAGTAATTAGGGTATTTACCACTCTCATCAATCCTGCTAATATGCCTCGCATCTCGGTCACTCCCTGCCGTAGATCGCTACCAGACTCTCCTGGTGTGCCTGGTGTGGACACTAGAACCTCGTCTAGAACAGAAACAGCCTGACTGCGAGTACGAGATCGTCCATTTCTATAACACCCCAAATTTCTTGAACGTGTTATAACTTAGGATTTCAGGAATATAAAAATTTTTCATATCACAATAGCTGTCATACATCACACAATATCCCAAAAATCCTAATTTACACCTTCTTAGCTTAACAAACCCAATAATCGAATAGCTAAGACAAGCGTTAAAATCTCGAATGCGGAATCTAAATCGAACCTGATATGGTTCACAACCATAATACTTTATTTATCATAAATTTGTTCAAGACGTCTACAAAATATATTACATGAACATCATCAAGTGATAACCGAACATCTTAAACATATCCAAAATTACATAGGTTTGCACATAAACAAAAATATGCTAATCATGCTACAGACGGTAATTTAAGTTAATTCTTCAGCTACCTCATTTCCCTTAGAGCCGCTCGTCAAACCTAAAACGTTTGAATATTCCAGGGACATAGTCCAATTAGAAGATGAATCTTCTAGTGAAAAACTCCAAAAACAGTTTATATCGATGCATGATCAGGTATAAAATGTATGAGAAGACAAGGAGAACTACTCCGAAGTGCCTCGTGAACACATTAGCCTCCTCTAACGAGAGCTTTCTCAATGGCGCACGCATAGCGCCTCTCGGGAGGTCCCTAACCATGTCACTTCGGCCCGACCTCATAGCACTCATGCAAGCACCACATTCGTTGTTCCTTAGGCTCACGGTCTTCCATACGAGAGCTTTCTCGATGGTGCACGCATAGTGCCTCTCGGGGGATATCCGACTTTTGCCCTCAGCCAACAACAAATAGGTACAACAGTATGGCCACACGAATTTTATAAATGCAACAGTTAAAAAGCCAATAGCATATAATTTTCAGAAAAATACATTTCATATATGCAACATGATTTCACGTAAGAGAATAACAAACGTTTATGTATAAGAACTTCACGAAACACGTCTCATGCAATAGAAGTCTCTCATAAGAGAATAAAAAATAAGATTTGGAGTATATGAGTCTCACCTTGTTGGTTTATCTCTTAAACGGTATGGTTTCACTGCAAACGACCTAGGTTTATGCAGAAAACACATGTTTGGGTAAATTAAAACTCAAATATTTTTACATAGGATTGAAAGGTATTAAATTAGGGGTATAACTAGAAAATTTAGAGAAAAATAGACCCCTCATACGCCCTAGAAAGGCGGGCCACGCGCCCTCACGCGCAGCCATTTTCCGGCTCGTGTAACTCACGAGCAGGCACCAGATTTCGGACAGCAACGCCTCATTTTTGTATTTCGGCCATATCTCCCTCGTTTTAACTCCGATTCGACCCCCGTTTGAACCTACACGACCCTCTCTTCCCCCTCTACAGGATTATCAAAAAAAGGACTTACCTCACTTTTTGCTGACTGATTTTGGCAAACTCCGGCGAAGACCCACAACTCCGACGAGACTCGTTCTCCGCTGCTTCTTCACCGCTTTCTTCCCGCCTTCTTGCCGAACTCCCTTATCTCTCTCTAGAGCAAGCTCCTCCTCTTAGAGTGCTTCACTCCTCAAACTTGCTTGGAATGATTTGAGAACAACCCATGGTTCCTTTTTATAAATTTCTCCAACCAATCACATTATGCCACTTGTCACAATCTTAGCCATGGACTCCAAAGACTCAAACCTATAATCGAATGGCTTTTGAAATCCAAAGCTAGAATGAATTTAACTTTTGAAATCCAAGCTAAAACCCCAAACTTCTTTCAAATAACACTTTGGCCCTTATTTCAAGTCCTCAACTTCAATATTTTACCACGTAAGCTCTTAATTTTTATCCTTATTTCGTTTGGATAATTCTCTAATTACAATTACACCCTCAAACATCAAATTTATCGAGATACTTAAAATCCCAAAATTAATAACTCAATATATACAATTTTTCGGAAGCCCCTTATCATCATTCGGTCTTTTTAGGCTACAACTTAGCTTAACCGAAAACCATTTCTGATTTGATTTCTTTCAGTGTCATAAATCTCGTCTCGAGATTCTTGTCAAAAATATACCTTTAAGCTTAGGTATCTAAGCTCTAGGGTACTCCCTACGACTTATTCAGTCACTTGTTGCCATTTCAAACATATTTTCCAGTATTTTAAACTCACTTAATATACGTAACAATTTCACAAAAATATGGGGTGTTATAACTTCTATTACTCATCTTCTTGCATCACCACTTAAGGTTAGAATACTGTTAATCAAGTCAACTTATCTAATTGACGGACAAATGTCCTAACTCTACCTAACATCCTATGTGTGTACGAGAGACAGCTCAAAACACCGCTATAATACCAATACTGTAACACCCCTCTCTCCTAGAACTACCTGAGAAGAGGCATTATGGGGAAAATAGAGAAAATAAAATAAACTCTCTGATAAATTGAATCTAAAATCATCAATAACTCAACTGATCAAAACTGAAAGCGTCTTAAACAATTGAAATTGAACTCTGAGTCAATATAAACTGAAAACTATAAATTATATCTAAGGGACAATCCCTCAACTGAAATATAAAATAATCCTAAACTGACAAGACACTATAAACTAACAAAACTCCCAGGCATCTTTGATCTTGAGCGACTCCACGTACACATACTACTGTCCACTGCTGCTAGACCCCACATTTGGTACTCTCCCGCTAGGACCTGGAATGGTGAAGATTACAAGGTGAGTTACAAAGCTTAACAAGTAATAAGTTGGAAAAAATGTAACTGAAGCTGAATCGAAGAATATCGATATTGATAAAATACTAAATATCCTTGTACTGAGCGATATAATAATCGCTGAAAAATTGTATTTACAAGATGTAATGAACATAGACTGTAAATAAATACAAGCATGCAACTTTAGATCATAGACCCATACAATCTGATAATACATACCTGACTGATTTGAATTCTACATACATAAAAACTGTAAGCATATACTATGGGTAATATGCCCCTAGCTCCCTGATCTTCACCAGATGTGTAATGCCTCGCTTTTTCCAACATAAACTTTGTATAAATCATTTCTCGACAATCCCATTTTACCTTCTCAGCATACCAAGATAAGAATCAATAAGTTAAGACAGTTAATTATCATAAATGTGGAAACAATAATCGAAAACCTGATATGATACATACCGAATTCACTTTATTCATAACATGGGAATTGTATCGTAGTTTAACATCATGTCGTTAATACTTAAATACATGTGTTGTTGTCAAAATACAACAATTAAAATTTGTGAGGCGAGAATGCTGGAGCAGCAGTAGTGCGAAGCGAACAACTGGTAGGTGTCTACTTGTGGAAGTGCGAGTCAGGTAGCTCCTGTCTTTGATTATCTGGCTGAGGTCTGGAATAAGCTCTCGAGAGTGTTTTTGGTAGCGGGTTAATTCATCTGGGAGTAGCCTCTCTGCTGGATGGAGCTCTTGGTTTGGCCAGTGATCTAGCGCGAGATTCCTACCAGACATCCAAGTTTGCTAGGAGACCTAGGCACCGAATCGTTTAAGGAGTCAGGTCTAGCCACGAAGGCATAATACCGAACTCGAACGAGGGATTCGGGTGAGTCTGCGGGCATAGGTGTAACGACCCGCTCCCACTTACGGGCGCCACTGGTAAATAATCGACCGGATTACTCACCCGACAAACCACAACTGAAAGGTTGGACTATGTTTTAACAGGAAACGCCCTAGGTGGGAACTAGGATTCGTCCTTCCCTTTGCTCCACTCAGGAATCAGTCCCAACCTAAACAAGAAAACTCAGCGGACCGAGACCCAAAACCCGAGTGAGCTTCATCTCTCTTCAGCTCGCCTCATAGCAAGCTGGAGGTGACCCAGGCACAAAGCTAGCATAACAACACTTCGCTGAGTATTGGGGATTTATGAGAACATACCTCGTTGATCTTTACTCGATCCGAACTTAGCTTCAACAACTAAAGCCACATATACATCACGCAAACTCACAATTATTATCACATTATGATGATTACAACAATTAGATACATCTAACGCTCAACAACGAATACATTTACTCACAAGGGTATACATACACAATGCCACCTGGCTACATACAAGAGATAATAAAATACACCATTCGGGCAACACTACTAGTTGCCACAACAGCCTCCCGGTGTCATCCCTGCTTGCATATGGTCTTGCATCATCTACAACATGAAGTAAAACCTTAGGAGTCATAAAGACTTAGTAAGGGTGCAATACATGTAAATATGAATATAATCATGTTTATGTATGACAAATGCATGCAAATGAGGCTAGCCCATATCATCCTCACAACCCTCCAAGGTTTGAGGCATTAACCTATCAGCTCTCACAACACTAGTTCTCCTTATGGCCACAGGTACACTAGATCTTGCATCGCATAAGATATAACCACTACATGCCAATGCAACATAAAAATATTATCAGACATATTTACCAACTTGCAAGGCCACCTCCACATGGGGTCGTCCCTTACCTAGCTCGAAGCCTCATCTCTGCCTCGACGAGAATGCCTGCCCGAGCTCCTAGCTCTTCTAGGGTCACCGCCTCCCCGGTCGAACCTAGATGCAAATACACACAAATCCAATTCCATTAACATCTGGCATTAAACTAATGCCCTCAACTTCGCCACACACACCATCAGAACCATCCATTAACAACTCAACAAAATAATACCAACCACGGCATAAACCAGCCATCAATAATTTTCCAAACAACCCTGACATAGGGTTTAATCCAACAAATAACTATTTTACATTAACTCGCTTAATGCAAATAACTTGGGAAGAAAATAATAATTTACCTCGACTCATCTAGGGAGAAAAGCAGCCAAACACCCATACCGGCCTTTCTTTCTATACTGCCCTCTTACACCCAAATCTCCATTTCGAGCTTTCGGCATGCTCCTTGAGCCCCAACATAATTTCTAGAAACTTCTCCAATTTTTTGGCTATTTTTCCCAATTTTCCAGCATTTTCCCTTTTATTTTATTTTTCTTTTTTTTTCTTTATTTTTCCCTTTCTTCTCCGCGCCTCCGCTGCCCGCGTACTATTCACTATCTTCTTCCTCACGCAGCCACTTCTTCCTCGCGATGCCGACCGCTCCAAGCCTCTGCCAACCGTGGCCGCCGGTCACCCCAACACCACTGCACGTAGAGCTACCGGCCATCGTCGCCTCCGGCGGGAGCCACCACAACCGAGCCCCCCTGCGCGTAGCCAACTGCCATGGCCGATGCCTACCTCCGCTGCGGAGCCGCTGCCTCCACCACGAGCTGCTGCAATCTGCCATCGCAGGCTGTTTCCTCCGCTCCCCGCGACCTCGGTGAGCCTCCATTGCCGACCCTTAAAGTTCGGCCCGGGCTGGATACCCATCACCGAGCAGCCATGGCCGCTCTTCGCATCGCTGTTGCGACCGGTCGCCCACCAGCCATCTCCTTCTCTCGATCTCCTTCCCTCGCACACGAACTATCTCTCTCGGCTCAGCTCTTTAATCTCTCCCTTTCTCTTCTCTTTTTCACTTTCTGCTCTCTCATTTTCAAATTATCAAAGGCGCCCCGTGAGGAAGCTTTAAGGAAAGCTTCCTCCTCACACATGCATATACATATATATACAATTTACATATAAAGCCCCACTAACTTCCCATAATTTCACTTAAGGAAACATAATTGCACTAGGGAATTTTGATAATTGCTCATAGACCCTCCCTAGCTTAATTTAACTTTCAATAAACCACTTAAATTCGTGATTTTCCAAAAACTAATAACCAACACTTACTTAGGAATATCGTTTTTTTCCTTGCGCCTGCATGGGACCTTTATTCGACCCGAAAACGCTTTAGGGTTGCCTTACTCGCAAAACCGGACTACCCTTAGGGTCCCCTTAGCTTCCCAGAGGTCCCTTACGATCATTCAGTATTAGCACCCACTCGAGTTTATAAAGAATTTATTCCGAAAATTATTCCCGATCGGACTGCTTCTAGCGCCATTATCCTCATCTCGAGACGCTCATCAATCTCTTGCCCTCTTCCCTGGACATCCAAGTCCTGAGTCACTCCCTGCTGCCAATTCGGCAATTTTATTAATTAATTCCTCGAGATTGACCCTTTGGGCTTCCCGGACCACCCGAGGTCCTTTCAAAATAATCAAAATTTATTTATTTTCAATACCATGTAATACCGGGTATTACAATAGGCGTCGGATTTTCTAGCGATCCCAGGCCAACTCGTGGTCATTGGCACCAAATACCCTTGAAAATCGTGCCCTAGAAATACCTAGCTAGAAGACAGTGAACAGGACTTCCAACTTTGGTAAAATCTAGACACTTTGAATACACTTTTACTATTTTCGTGAATAGTCATTGGGATTTAAGACTGACTTTGGCATCGGAGGGTCGTCGCGGGAGAAGATTCCCGCGAGCCTTCTAACCCATTTTTTGAGTATCAGCAGGCCAAATCCTTGCAGCGAGACCTAACGGCGAAGGCTAAAGCTTGCAGTGAGAGCTAGTGGCAAGAGCTAGTGGCGAGAGCTTGTGGTGAGAGCTTGTGGCAAGAGCTAGTGGCAAGAGCTTCTGATGAGAGCTTATGGCAAGAGCTTGTGGCGAAAACTTGTGGCAAGAGCTTGTGGCGAAAGCTAGTAGCGAGAGCTAATGGCAAAAGCTAGTAGCGAATCCTTACGGCGAGCATCCTAACGGCAATCTCCCTTGAGGCAACATCTCTTACGGCAACCCAACTTCACTCGACACCAAGCTCGAGTGGATCCCACCTCACAAATTTTAATTATTGTATTTTAGCAACAACAACATGGAGACTCATTTATGAAAGATAACAACTAAATACCTCGAATAATAATACATAACGTACTTACATCTAATAAGTATTATCCTCAATGGAACATAAGACTAAAGAATATATGTCTCTTCATGATGAAGCAATATAGCGAAACCACATGCTGAATCCATCAGACACGTCATCACATGCTGTCACATCTCCACCACTTCCTCGCCTAAGCTGTAAGTCCTATTTGCAACGTTTGAATGTTCTAAGGACATAACCTAATTAGAAGATGAATTTTCTAGTGAGGGTTAGAAACATGATACATGAATGTATGATACAATAACATGAATAATCATATGCCCTATTATAACTTCCCTGTCCCACCAGCCCGACACAGAACCCTAGGCAGAATCCCGACCTACTTTTAGGATAATCCTAACGTTGTTCCATCAATTGCCATTGGGGAATTACAGCTACACCATCAGGGCGACATCCCAATCCCATGCACGAGTATCAATATGCCAATAATATCGTGTCATGTGAAAATTATGACTTTCCATGCAATAGTATATTAGTAAATATGACAAAATGATAAACACTTTCATGAGTATCATGCATAATATAAGCAATCATATCATATACAAGCTTTTTGGGGAGAACCACTCGCTATTAACTTAAGATTCAAACTACCTCGAAAAGCGTATATTGTCTCGATTTGCGTGCTAAACCTCGAAAGTAGCACGATCACCCCAATGTGAGCCACAAAGCATCATATTCATCGTATTTATTCAAATAAATATTAAACCCTAGTTTTTCTCAATTTATTTCTATCTTTCTTTATTTTTCTCCAATTTTTTCTTTACTAATATTGCAAAATAAATACCTACTTGAATATTTTCCCAAATATTTGTCCACAATAATTTCTAAAAAAAAAATTAGAAAATATTAAAAAAAGTTCCAGGACTTACCCCTATGGCATGTGCCTAGGCGAGTGGGCTGTGACACACCAGCGATGCTAGATCTCCATGCCACCTTGATCTCCACTTCCAGTTGATCACCATGGTGTATTGTTTGCTCAAAAAACCTATTGGAAAGCCTCCTATCGGCCGACCAAAGCTTCGGCCCTAATGTCTGCTTCTCTTTCCCGGCCAAGCTTCGAACACCCCTCAAACCATCACGAAAACTTACAAAAATCTCCAGAATCCTTCCTCTCGACTTGGGGAAAAAAATCCCCTTATTCATTACCTTCAATTCATCCCAATATGAGAGCAAATTGAAACCTAACTTCTCCCAAAACCCTGGCCAATCTTCCCTTTTTATAGTTAAAATCGACCCACAAAATGACCAATCTTGCTTCATGATGGCGCACATATTTTATATTATTAATCCCTCTTATTCCATCTTCATTGCACTCTATTAGGTTATTTTATTTGTCTTGTGTTTATTTTATTTTATTGGGCTTCACACTATTTTTATTCTTATTTGGCAGATTTGGGCCGCAGATTTGAGCTATTTCGATAGAGGCGCAAGTGGGCTTCGCAAGGTGGATGGACATCGAGTTTGAAAGAGGCAACCATACTTAATTATGGGTTATGGGAAAATTTAGAATCCATTGGGCCCTTTTTAATTAATTAAATTATGGGCCATATGTAATAAAAAAACCCTAAGCCCATTTAGCCTAGGTTTTTCTTTTCCAAAACCCTATAAATAAGAGCTAGCTAAGAGGCATTAGGGTGGCCGATTTTAAAGGATTCTCACGGTTTCAACCTAGAAGCTATGGAAGGCTAATTCGCTTGTAATCTACTAACATTCCTGTACCCCTTGCCCGGTTTGAGTCTCGGTCATATAGTCAAATCTGGTTTGGAACTCGATTTTCATGTTTTTACTGATGATTTTGTTTCTTTTCCTT
>NW_026267109.1:25100-156938 GCF_014633365.1 Diospyros lotus | reverse complement strand
TTCCACCTTAAGCAAAACTTGAAGAAACGTTATAGACAGCGAAAAGATGTGATGACTGCATTCTACCTTGCAGCATACAGTTACGCCATAGTAGAGTGTGATACATACTTGGCAGAAATAGAGTTGATGCATCCTTAGACTCATTTGACATTGATGGAAACAAGACCAGAAAAGTGGTCACGTGCATATTGTCCAAGAAGAAGATATTCCATGATGACCACTAACATTGCCGAGTCTCTCAATAAATGCATGATGAAAGCACGTTGGTTGCCTATAACAAGTGCACATGAATTTTTGAGACATATGCTTCAGAAATGGTTTAGTGATAGGCATGCTGCAGCTGCCAGACTCGAAACCATTGTGACCTCTACTGCAGTGGCACATGTTAACTTGGCACATGCTAAAACATTAGACCGAGGATGTCGTGTAGTTCTTGTAATACAAGGGAACAAATACCTCGTGCAACATGCAAAGGAAGACGATGTGATAGTTGACATTGATGCGAGTACATGCAGTTGTTGCAAGTGGGACATTGATCAAATGCCATGTCTTCATGCAATTGCTGCTAGCAGGTGTCATGGTTTGACTTTTATTTGCGTATTATGTTCGTAATTTAATATGATATGTTAACACTATGTGTTTCATTGGTGTATGCGACAGTTTCATGAGGGTGCACTACCATATGCTTTGCCATTCATATTACATCGTAGATTGGGTCAGACGCGCATATGCACCTCCCTTCAATCCTCTCCCTAACAAGTTCGCTTGGATTTTTCTAGCGTACATTAGACAGATGGTTATACTCCCACCCGTACAAAGAAGACAACCGAGTAGACCGAGAAATGGTAGGATTCCTTCCATGGGGGAAGCTCGTTGAAGAAAAAAATATGGAAAATGCGGTGAACTAGGACACAACAGTCTTGGTTGCCCTAATGAATGGACTTCCTCCATTGGAGAGTCGAGCACAGCCGCTACTCCGGAATCCAGGGATGCTGGCAAGGCCTCTGCAAGGGCAAGCTGAAAATGCAGCATTTGCAAAGAGACTGGACACACTTGTCGTCGGTGCCCTGTACAGTTGTCTACTCCAAGTGATGATAATATTGGCAATGATGAAAACAATCAATAGACATGAACTCATTCAGGTATGATATAATGTTATCACATATGTTATTAATAGTTGTTAGACCGTTTGTGCAAAAAAAAAAAAAAAATTTTTTACTCGCAAAATGTTAATGGAATTTTTACTGACTATATATTCTCTGTGTTTCAGGAATGCTCAAAAATCACTGGCACGATACAAAATGACAGCATCAATCAAATCTCTTTTTGTCAGGGGTTCAAAAATGAATATTATTTTATTTTTTACATTAATCTTTGAATTGAGATTTATTCATATTTGTAATATTTCAATTTCCTTCACCTAAACTCGTAATTAATGATTGACAGGTTGTGTTGTAGTATGTTGTTGAGCAGAGAACTGAGTATATAATGCAGTTTCAATGGCCCAAAAATAAGGGAGACTTTGCCAAAAATTTTTAAAATATGAATTACTAACAACATTAGACCAAGATGCAATGATAATACTGAAAAATTAAAGTATAATTTCTTCACAATCATTATTATTTGAGACTACTAGTGGGCAACTTAAAAAAATCCAATAGCAAAAAAAAAAAAAAAATCGGGCTATGTGGCCGATGAAACCCGACCATTCACAAAGCCCGAAAATGAATTTTTTTTAATTTTTCTTCAAATTAGTGTGTTTCATTAGCACTAAAATGATGACTTTTGATATTTCTTGGGTTAATTGAATGTATATATCACAACAAACCTCATTATTTTTCACTTTCACTTTGTGTGAGGATGCCCATCCACTATCAACACAATCAACACATGATCAATTGTTCTAACTACTAATAATATTGGACAAAGCAAAGATAATATTATGATAATAAACTTGCTTAAAAATTAAAGTGTAATTTTTTAACAATCATTATTATTTGAGATTACTAGTGGGCAATTTCAAAAAATCCAATAGCAAAAAAAAAAAAAAAAAAAAAAATCGGGCTATGTGGCCCACAAAACTAGCCGGGTTTTGTGGCCCATAAAACTTGGTCATCGAGCTTTGTGGCCCACAAAACCCAGCCATCAGGCTTTGTGGCCCACAAAGCCTGAAAATGAATTTTTTTAAATTTTCTTCAAATTAGTGTGTTCTATTATCACTAAAATGATGTCTTTTGATGTTTTTTGGGTTAATTGAATGTATATATCACAACAAACCTCATTATTTTTCACTTTCACTTTGTGTGAGGATGTCCATTCACTATCAACATAATCAACACATGATCAATTGTTCTAGCTACTAATAATATTGGACAAAGTAAAGATAATGTTATGATAATAACTTGCTCAAAAATTAAAGTGTAATTTTTTAACAATCATTATTATTTGAGACTACTAGTGGGCAACTTCAAAAAATCCAAAAGCAAAAAAAAAAATAGGGCTATGTGGCCCACAAAACCCGGTCATCGGGCTTTGTGGCCCATAAAACCCGGGCATCGGGCTTTGTGAATTTTTTTTAATTTTTCTTCAAATTAGTGTGTTCCATTAGCACTAAAATGATGTCATTTGATGTTTCTTGGGTTAATTGAATGTATATATCACAACAAACCTCATTATTTTTCACTTTTACTTTGTGTGAGGATGTCCATCCACTATCAACACAACCAACACATGATCATTTGTTCTAGCTACTAATAATATTGGACAAAGCAAAGATAATGTTATGATAATAAACTTGCTCAAAAATTAAAGTGTAATTTTTTAACAATCATTATTATTTGAGTCTATTAGTGGGCAACTTAAAAAAAAAAAAAAAAATTCGACAGAGTCTCCCTTGTTTCTTGGACATTGAACTTGCATTAGAGACTCAATCTCTATGTCCAACAACATACTATCATGACAATATTTACCATCATAGCATTAGAGACTTGGTCTCTCTTCCCAACAATATATTGCCACCACAACCACTTATCCCTTACCCTCAACAACACCGCAAATCACATTTCATCAAGTGAACAATACACAATTTGCTATTTGCTATGTCTATACAAAACTATACAACATTTGAACTAGATGAACACAAAACGAAAAATCTTCTAATCTATTGATCTACAAGTATACTACCGTGCTATGTCTATACAAAAATATGCCAATTTGTCTCTGGAGGGTACGAATATCTATAGTCAGGTGCATCTGCTAGTGATCCTCATTATGCCTTAGTATGTTCTTGACGTATTTGATAACGTAGCATCCATAGCTGGCCCTGTATTAGACATAACACACATTGACAACATAACCATATTTTCATGAAATTTGACTCTATAATATAATTTAAAGTAATTTACTCGTCCGGTTGTTGAGGCACCTTCTGAGGATCAGTATTCTCCACTTTCCAATCTCTGTCTAAGGTCGTAGTCGTGGTTACATGTTCATAATATGCACATCTCTTTAGTAGAATGGGTAACAAGCTCACAAGTGGCTGTATAGATTTGGCCCTACTCCTACGGTTGTCTTCATTCATGGCATTGGATTCATATATGACAACTCTTTTATCTTTCAAGTAAATCTTTAATAGAAACCAGTGAGAATTCGCTACATTACACGGGAGCAACACCTGTATTTTATTTTAATACGTTAGTCGTACGGAAATA
Organism: Diospyros lotus; assembly: GCF_014633365.1. NCBI lineage: Eukaryota > Viridiplantae > Streptophyta > Magnoliopsida > Ericales > Ebenaceae > Diospyros > Diospyros lotus. The sequence continues at coordinate 153,228 of NW_026267109.1, read as the reverse complement.
AATAAATAAATCATTAAATGGAATGAATTAAGACTTACATAATTGACCGTCCACCAAGGAAGACTCTCGTCAGTGCGCCCGTCGACGAAACTGGTCCACTCTTCCAGGACAGACGCGATAGAAGGCGCAAAAACCCTCTTGTTGCCCCTGTACTCTTGTTCCCAAAATCTTATTATAGATTCCTGAAAAATAAAATAAAATAAAATAAAATAAAAATATTGGTTATAGACTAAATTAAGATGCAAAAAAAAAAAAAAAAAGTAGTGCAAACTCACAAAAAGCGAGGTTGTATGATAGCTTAGTTTGTGTCATATTGACGCCGAGACTGTATACGTCTCAGACAACACATGTAACTATTGATATGGTAATCCTCCAACCAGTTGGCCTCATTCTCTATGTTTCGGAGGTCATCCGATGTTAGGTTGAAAATGAAACCGGTGTGAAGATTACAACAATCAAGAAAAATAAGAGTAGGAATGTATTGTTGATATAAATAGAAAAAATGTAAATATTGTTACTTACCAAATATTTTCGTTGGAACCTATGAACTCAATATTGCCCTCAGGGGGCATTGTCTTCATGTCCGGCGGCATTGGGTCTAGTACCGGCGACGTCGGGTCCACGTTCGACCCTTCCAAAGCGGTATCCTTCTTTCTCCTTTTATATTTTGTTGGATCAGTGAAAGGTGGCCGACGAAACTACGATGGCAATCTATCTCGCATAGGTCGCCTATTGACCCTAACCACTTTCTCTTCCTGTGGCTGAACAAAACCTAACTGTTACAAAATGGTATTTTAGAATGAAGTAAAACGTATAAAAGTAAATTTGGAACTTACTCTAGATGTAGATGCTTGCTCCTCATCGTGATGATTAGGATCTACCTGATCACCACCCTGGGACTGCTCATAAGCATAATCGCTATGATCTAGGGAAATATGCGGGATGCGTAGATAAGCACATAGTGCTGCCTTCCCCCTCTCTAGTGCTGCTTGCCCCTTCTCTAGTGATTCATGCGCCCTCTTTAGTCTCAACAACTGTGTCCTCACCTGACTCATTTCCCTATCCATTCTCCGCAACATATCTAGAGTTTGTTTCAGCATCTCGGTGATCTATAAAAGGAAAACAAAAAATATATAAACAATTACCAAAAATATAAATTAAAACCATTATTATAATAAAAATCATACCCCTGCCTCGTATTGTCCGTGGTGCGAATTATCAGGGAATCTTGTCTTCTTCTTATCCTTCTTGTCCCTATTCTCCTCATTTCCCTCCTCATCTAAATGTATCCTACTCGCCTCGTCCTTATCCTCGCCATCCTCTTCCTTTTTTTCACCCCTTCCGCCCCCAAATTTATAGACGTCGACCCCAACCGAGTGTTGAGGGTTAAAAGACCTCCAAAAATTTGTTTCCCACTCATCATTGATGGGCTCAAGAGTCGGACTCGATCCTCGTGCCTACAAAATTGTATTATTTAGATAGATATAATTTAAAAATAAATGAAATTTAGAGATAAGTTACACACTTACTTCCTTCCTAAGACAGTCGTCGTAATTTTTTATCTATGGCATTTTTTTGGATAGCCATTTTTTGCATCTTGGAATGTCTGCGTTGGACAGTCTGACGGCCCATTTATGCTGAATCCATGGGAATGTTTCGATCAACCACCACTGTAGAGAACAAAAAAAAAAATAAAAATAAAAATTAAAAAACAAAACAAACAGTTAGTTACTATAGACAAATCATATACAATAAGGAGAGAGTAATATAAACCTGATTGTACCTGAAACACCCATACAAAATCATAAAGGTTGATTTTCTTCCCACCTTCACTAGTCAGTTTTCTTTCTTTTGTGGTCAATCGAATGTAATGTTGACTCTTATTGTAGACATATGTACCTCAAGGGAACATCTCAAATGCATGTAAATCCTCATCCATAGTCCACAAGAAATCATCCACATGCCCGCGCTCATCCTGACCCAACAAAAACATGTCAACCACAACAATGTAAATCAGTTTCAGTGCATTCTCTGAAACCATATCCTCTCTGGTACTAATAGGTAATTCAATGTCGTCTCCAATCACCATTTTCTTATGTTGTGGAAATAGTCGAGTATGTAAACTCTCCGGCTCAATAGGTTTCACTTCAAGGCTTTCCCTATCAATAGCCCCAAATTGGAGTCCACTAATAAGTATTAACTCCTGCCTCCCGTACCTGTATGGTGTGCCGCCAATCTCGAACCACATCTCATCATAGCGGGCACCCGGAAATGTCACCTCCCTAAGTAGAACATGATATATCAATTGTGGTGCAATCAAATGGAGGGACAAAGGCATCTTCAAGAAATGTTCTAAAGGGCCATGTAGGAATCTATCCAATAACTTGTATCGATCTAGAGCACGATGTATCGCCTCAAGGTGTTTGATCCCACAATGAGTAGTAATTCGCATTTCAGGGGGTAATTTTCGGTGAGCATGAACATAAGTAAATTTTATAGTTTGTTGTTCAGCCACCTGTAAGAAAAAAAATACAAAAACAACAATTGTTTTAGCCAGTGACCATGTAAAAGCACAAGTAAACCAGAAGAAGCCCAATTGTCACAGCCCGAACCTGATCGGGCTTCGTTGGGTAGTGATAATCGGGCTGTGTCACAGCCCAATGGTCGGGGGAGCCCGATTGGGCATCGGGGCTTGGTCGCGACCCATCGGGCTTCGTTTACAAACAAAGCCCTGGGGCTTAGTTGCAGGAAGACCGATGGGGCTTCGTCTCCCTTCGATGCAGAGACGAAGCCCGATTGGGCTGCGTTAGAGACAAAGCCCGATCAGGCTTCGTCTCTGCATCGAAGGGAGACGAAGCTCGGGCTTTATCTCTGCATCGAAAGGAGATGAAGCCCGTTTTGCAACGAAGCTGAACGAGCTTCGTCTTTGCAATGAAGCCCTTTGCCACGAAGCCGATGGGGCTTCATCTCTATAATGAAGCCAGTTCGAGCTTCTTCCCCCAACGGGCTTCGTCGCGAAGGAAGCCCGACCGTGGGGCTTCGTTCGCGATGAAGCCTAGTTGGTTTCCATTGTCGCCGACAACGAAGCTTCGTTGGCGACCATTTTCAGCAATTTTTTGTTCATTAAAATCACGCAAAAAACTCTAACCTTGTTCAGCGAAGATAAGATTGACGTCGGTGGTAACAGTGGTGGTCACGACAGCGGTCAAATGGCTATCACGACAGTGACAGCAAGTGGCTATCACGGCGGCAGACGGTTTCTGTAGTGAGAGAGATGATGTGGGCGGATGAAATGGGTAATGAGAGGGTGAGGGTATTTTAGTATTTGACTATTGTCGTGGTTATTTTTATTTCTTTCTGATTTTTCAAATAAAATAATTATCAGATCGGGTCAAGTGGCTATATTATATAATTAGTTTGTTTGAAAATAAAAAAACGTTTTTTTTTTTAAAAATTGGTTAGAAAAAATTTTTATATTTGAATAATGATTACTTTTTGCCATTTTCACTTTTAAATGGGTCAGGCCGTGCCCTATCCGCTCGGTCCCGTTTTGGAAATTAAAAAAAAAAAAATCGTCTTCTCTCATAATTGGAATTTGCGACGACTACTGGGGTGGACCGGGGGGCGTAGACTCGGGAGAGAATACTTTGAAAAGTTAGGACAGTGACCATCAACGCCCCCATAAACACGGCAGGAAAGACCGTCAAGTCCACTACCCATTTTGCCCTTCTTTTTTCCCAATATTACACCAATACCTAGACACCTCCATTGTTACTCCAAGGTTTGCTTTTAGTAACATAGGAGCGGACCCATTGGGCAGTGCGACGTCGAGGCCGTCGCTCATTGGTCACGTTCTAGAAAGCTGAACGAGCACAACGAAGAGGGCACTTCCGTAATAAAGAGGCCAAAGGCGGGGCACTTGCCAACCCGATTTGCTATAACTTGCCCAACGCCCGAAACGGCACATCAGCAAATGGCGGAACCAACTCTCCGACCGACCGCGGCTTGTTCCAAGCGATCAGTGGCCTTGCTGCTTCTCACTCTCCACTTCTCACTTCTGTTTCACTCATCCCTCGCCGAAATCATCTTTGAAGAGCATTTTGAAGGTACCCATTCCTATTTTTCTGCCCCTTCTGGTTCTGTTTGTTTGGTTCCCCTGAAACCAAAAGCAATCGAGAGCTTGAAACCAAAAGCAGTCGAGAGCTTGTGACCATAATTGTTTGCCCTTTTTTCTTTTTGCTTGCTTGTTGTTGTTTGCTTTATTTGGTGCTTCTGAAAGGCATGTAAGTTTTTAGTCGACTTTTTCTTCCTAGTAAGCAAAAAGAGTGGAATGTTGGAGTGTTTAATTGCTTCGATCGGTTTATTCTGGTTTTTGGGTTTTAAGCTTAGATGAATTTGTTTGGTTCCCCGGAAAGTTGGAACAGATGGAGAGCTTGAACCCAGTATTATTTGCTCTTTCTGATAGCCGAAAATGCAGATGTTCTTAATCAACTGGGGAGTTAATAAAGTAGAAGATAGAATGTTCAATTTGTTTATTAACCTTTCCCCTTTTGGTTCGTGAAGTCTATTCTATAGCGTTTTAATCTTAAGAATCTGTTTGGTTTCGTGGAAAGCCAAAAAATAAGTGAATAAATAAATAACTGTATCGATTATTCTTGCTTCGCTTGTTGCTAAAAAGGCCGAAATTCTTAGTTTTTCCTGAGGAGCTAAAAATAGTTGAAGATGGCAGTGTTCAATCTGTTTATTACCGTGTAACCCTTTGGTTCATTGAATTATTTTTTTGGGGTTTTAATCGTAGATTATTCTGTTTGGGTCACCACAAAGCAAAAGAAATAGAAACCATGAATCCATTATGATTTCCTTTTTATGTGGCTCAAGACAGAAAAATTTCTTAATTATCTTTTTCCAAGGAGCTGAAGACAGTTGAAATGGGTGTTTTCTATATTAAATTCCTATTTGTTTCATTTGATGTTGTAAAAGCTTTACAAAAGATAAAGCTATAGATAGAACTAGTGAGCTCACATTCATGTAGCCGGCCCCACATAGTGAGATAAAAATTTAATACGATGTTGTTACATTTCTGTTTGGTTTTGATCTCAAATTGATCGTTTTGTGTCCGTGTAGCACCAAGAAAAGAAAACCGAAAGGTCCAAGACTCATACTTTTTCTTTGTTTTCATTCTTAGAGAAATCCATTTGGATCCCAATATAGCAAAAGAAATAAAGACTCTGTTTATGACCCCTTTGATTTTTTGGTTTGATCAGTCAAGTTTCCAATTTTTAGAAATTCTTTAGATTCCTATAATCCAAAAAAAAAAAAAAAAAAAAAGAAACGTCATTATAGTTTTCTTTTTATATTTGGAAAAAGCCCACAAAGATTGCTAGGTTGCACGGAAACGGAAATGCGTTCCTGAAAGTTTGTAATCAGAAATTACAGCAAACCTGCTTTGGTCGCCAGAAATGCGTTTCTAATTGGGAATTACAGAAATGGCCTGAAAACAGAAACGTGTTTCCGAAAGTTTTCTTTAATTGGGAAACGCCCCCAAAACATTTCGCAAATTATAGAAACGGCCCGAAAAACGTTTCGGGCCATCTTTAACTTTTCCAAAACGGGAAATGTCTTGGAAACGCTGAAATGGCATCTCCAAGCCGTTTTTATGCATCAGAAGCCTATCAGCATAGCTAGAATGAGTTTCTGTGTCTTCAATTTGTTTTATTTCCTCATCTCTATTTTCTTTGCAGCAAAAAATAATAAATTGAAGACTTCCTATTCAAATGTTTCACTTCTTGTTATGGTCTTTTCCTTACCTTTTGGTTGAATCGAATTGTGGAATTGTTACATTGTGGAATGGCTACCTTTTCTGGACCAAATATCTTTTATTTGAAATACATTGTTTGTTCATACCATTATTTTGGGTACATTATGGTAGCCTTGAGGTATGGCTAAATGCACAGGATAGCCTTTTTGATATATTACAATGACTTTCTAATGGATTTAACCATCATGATTGTCAAAAGATTATTTTACCCTTAACTTTTTAGAATGTATTTTGGTGATAGAACTCGCATTTGTTCACCTAAAGGCAAAACAAAAAATAATGAACAGGTCAACAACAGTCTGTAGTTAATGTTGTTTATTACAATTCAATCATATTTTTAATTAATTATTTTAAATTAAATGATATTCATGATTAATTTTTTAATTTAAAAATTAATCTGTATTAGTCAGATACCCTACTCGTAGTTAAACTATAGTTAATCCCCTGAAGGAGCTTCCTGCTACTTTCTTGAGGCAAATCTCATGCTGATCCACCATGGACTGAAACCAAACCCAAATAATCTACCACTTAAGAACAACCCAAGTACTCCTACACCCCAGGTCCAGTGCCTGAAAATCCCCCAATTCCTGACAACTCCCCCCCCCCCCCCCCCCCAAAAAAAAAACCAAAAAAAAAAAAAAAAGAGGAGAAAAAAAAAACTCATCTTTCTCCTCTATCTGTCTTTCTCTGTGTAATGACCACCCCATCCCCTTCCCAGATGATCCCCAAACCAATCTTAAAGTTGATCCCTTTGTGCCTTCGTGCTCAACTTTTACCATTGCCTTGATTTTTTGTTATTCTATCCACTCCTTGAATGATGATTGGGATGATGGAACCAAGGGAACAATAGTGGGTTTGCAGGTAAAGAAAGAAGGGAATATTAGGAACTATATATAAATGAGTCAGCTAACACGTCAACTTCTAGTAGTCAACTAACCGTATGCAAACAGGGAATTTGTTCGAAAAAGATTCAAACTAAGAGAGGTTCTTGTAATTTTTTGACAACTGAGATACTGTGAATTTTGACCATATATTAGTGGTATTGCATTTAATTTACATCGTTAATTTCCATCCTTGAAAGATCATGCTGTTATTTGTTCCACATTTTCTCTACTTTCTTCCTATCTCAAAAGCTAATATTTCTGGGGGATGTTTTATTGGCAAAAGAAATGAGGTTTTTAAATTGGACACGACTTTGGGACCAGGAAATGTAATAAATAGGAGATATATCCAAGTTACAAAGTGAGGTAAAAGATAATATACCAATCAAAAGAAAACAAAAAGTAGTAAAAGTTTATAATAGTGACTCAAATACACTTTCTTTAATACACTTTCTCTTGTGATGGCACTTCATGCTATATTTCGTAATCAACATTCTTTTGGAACTTCCTATGGGTTGGGGTTTTGATTTTGGCTTTTAACTGTTTGTTTGGCTGGAAACAGATGGGTGGCAGAGCAGGTGGGTTAAATCAGATTGGAAAAGGAGTGAGGGGAAAGCAGGTTCCTGGAAGCATGCTGCCGGGAAATGGTCTGGGGACCCCGATAATAAGGGTATTGATCCCTCTTATTTGCATTGCCTTTTATTTTTACTCCAAAAAGTTGTGATTTGATTATATTTGAAGTTGCAGTGGTAAAGCTTGTAGCAGATGGTGCCTAGCTTGTGGTTGTTAGTTTACTTTCTCTATTGATAAATTGAAGTCAGGTCTCTCTTTCTGGATTTGATTTTCAGTTTCTACTTCGTTGAAATCATAATTTGCTTATGATACTTTAGCTGTTGGTGCTGAGCAAACTTATCAGCAAAATGTTGCTTATAGTGCAAAATGGAATCAGTATGTTGGATAAGCAAGAGATATACATGTTTGTGTACCAGTGTATGCTAGTTCACTGCAGGCCAGTTTATATGCCTTCCTTTACTGTGAACGTACTGAGTCTATGTTCATCAAGCTAGTGTTGAATAACATGTTTCTATATAATTAAAATACCGTAGGGCATAGATGAAATCTAGAGTATTTGAGGAAAATAACAAAATCAATATCCTGTATAGATTCAACAAAACAATGTTTGGAAGAAGCAAAATGTAGGGTACTCAGTTCTACATCCAAAAATAAGAATATGTGAAACAAAAAGAGAACACTTGACATTTGGGTAAGTTTGTAACTTGGTCAGAGAAAAAGAGAGTAGAAATTGCAGAAAGTTACTGGATTATTTTCTAACTAGGTTGCTTGTGTTTTATTTATGTGGTTTTTCTCAACTGAGTGGACCACTTTTTACTTTAGTTATTTCTTATTGTTGCTTTGCTTTTGATCTTTTTTTCGTTGGTACTTTTTCTTCCATTTTAATAGATTTCCTTAAAATAGCAGTTTGTTAAATACTCCCTTTGTACATTTTAGGTATTCAAACTTCTTCGGATGCAAAGCACTTTGCCATATCTGCAAAGATCCCAGAGTTCAGCAATAAAAATAGAACACTGGTTCTCCAGTATTCAATAAGGTTTGAGCAGGAGATTGAATGTGGTGGTGGTTATATTAAACTACTCTCTGGATTTGTAAATCAAAAGAAGTTTGGTGGAGACACTCCTTATAGGTGAGTTTTCCATTTCATTGGGTATTTCATGCAATCCATTATGCCCTTTTTATGTGTTTTCCATAGTCATAGTTTACAACATGACATCTGGAGGATAAAAAAGTACTGGATGATGATCTGTTCTTAAGTCAAAATAAATGCTCGAACCCTGTAATTGGTATTTTCTTTCCATTTCACATCACTCTCTTAGGCAATGATCCTCAACTTTGTCACATGGTTGGATCATATGGCCGTTCCATTGTTTCCATCAAATAGTAAATGCCCTTAGAAGTGGTGTTTGAACACACTGGACAAGTCTTTGAATATACTGGACAAGTGTATTTGTGTTTTATTTGAGTTCTCTTGCTTAGGCTCAAATTTCCTGTGTGGACATTTAGTTTCTTTTTCTGTAGCTCATGTCTTCAAATCTTCTACTTGCCTCACCATTCTTTATTGTATTTTTTGCACATCATGACCATTACATATATTAGGTCATGGTCAGCCTTCCCTCTACTTTTAGCAGTTAGTGCCCCTATCACCTTTTGTGATCTTTTAACAGGTGCTCTGATGCCATCATTCACTGTCTTTCGTTGCCACATCAGGTCAAAGCTAGCGTACTGTGCAAGCTTCCTTAATCCTACATCCCCTTTCAGAAAAGCATCCTGATTTGGTTCTGACAGATACTTCCTTATCCATGATCATTTTCACCTCATTATCATTGTCGCTATCTTGCTAACTCAGGACAGCCTAGGTGGAGGCAAGGCCTACATCTCTCATATGCATAGAAAGGTTTGTAGTTGGAGGATAGAGTTGAGTTTCATTCAGGCCTAGCTCCTTGCTTGAGGATGGTTGCTACCAATCAACAATAAGAGAGGGATTGATGGTTGGTCTTTCTATTACTTGCATTGATCTCACGTGGTGATGTTACTGTTAGCATGTAAAAACACAAATGTGCTTTACGATCCGCTACGATAGAAAGCCTGTTGTAAATGTTACAAGTTATGGCTTTTAGGCGTGACTCACTTAAGACTTAATTCACCCTCACCATAAATTGAATTGGTGTGCACTGGGGGTATACCGAAATAGCCTTTTAGGATACAAAAAAGCCTATGTCTGGATGCATTTTGCACAAAACATATTCAAACCTCTAAGTAACCACCAATGACAAGTCTATCAAAGTCTTAAAGAATGTTTCTGTAGTAAACGAACTTTAAGAATGATTTAGAAGTATGGGAAAAAATTCTCTCTTGAACTAAATGAACAGCTCTATAAAAATGAAAACTCTCTTTATAGAGTTGTTCATATCCTTCCCGAAACGTTATGACTTTTCCAAATAGTCACAATCATAACTACCTTGATACCTTTTCATGTAATGTTGTGACTATTAGAATAGTCACCAACATAACTAACTGTTCTTTAAAGAGTAGTATCACTTCATGAAGATTTGTGACTATTGAATACAATCACCAAGTAACTACTCTTTGATAAAGAGTTGTAACTTTTAAGATTAACCACAAGTAGTTAGTATTTGGTTATTCAATCATCTTAACTACCCATTATGAAAAGTTGCGACTATTTTGAGTAGTCACTTTGGTAGTTAGAAGTTAATGAATAACCATTCATATCATTTCATTAGAAAATATGACTTTTTGGAAAGTACTACTTCTTGATAAAGAGTTGCAACTTTTAAGAATAACCACCAAGGTAGTTAGTATGTGGTTATTCAATCATCTTAACTACCCCTTATGGAAAGTTGTGACTATTTTGCATAGTCACTTTGGTAGTTAGAAGTTAATGAATAACCATTCATATCTTTTCCTTAACAAATATGACTTTTTGGTAAGTAATTCTTAATTTTGAAAATGTTCCAACTGTTACCATCATCCCATAATTATTCATTACACCGATTACTGTGTTGTCAAGCTGTAATGTCCCCTGGATTTTGGCTTTAATACCTAGAACTTCCTTCTAGGAAGGTTGCTTTCAATCAGTTATAAGAGAGAGATAGATGGTATGTCCTTCCATTACCCCCATGATCTGACACCATGTCATTACCATCATATTCCCGTAATTCTTTTTTACACCTCATTAATTTAGTGTAAAGCCATAATGGCCTATGGATTTACATTAAGGCTTAAGACTGCCACTATAAATGGGGGTCTCAACTATCAGAAACACATTGATCAGAATATTTAGTTATCTTTCCATTCTTTCTCTATGGTGACTTTCTAGCTCTCTTTTTCCCTCCTTTGGCAGTCGTCCATTTGTGCTCAGTGAATATCGTGGTTCCTAATTCTTCACTGAATTGCCAACCCCTTTATGCTATGAAACGAACTTTGCATCTAGAAATTACCACCACAATAACATAGCTACTGTGTCTATGTATTGACCATTTCTGAAACCAGCTTTGGCAGTTTATGGTGCAATATTTGGTGCATGTGAGGAGTATGATGATTGCTGAGTTCTCTATAATGACTCATGAGGATGCCAAAAAAATATGCTCAAATAGAAATGATCTTTCTGTGGCACTTGTACTTGGAGTCATTCCTGCCTCCAATGTCCACAAGTTATCATAGGTGCAAATTTATGCCACATATGATGGTCGATTATATATTTATTCTTTTTGTTGCTTATTTTTAGTTCATTTATAAAACAATTGCTTATTATGTTACCCTGGAAAGAAAATCTCTGTAGCTAAAACATTTTATTTTGTCAAGTGTAATGTTTGGACCAGATCTCTGTGGCTCACATACGAAGAAGCTACATGTTATACTCTCCTATCAGGGCCAGAATTACCCCATCAAGAAAGATCTTCAATGTGAGACGGACAAGTTAACTCATTTTTACACATTTATTCTTAGACCCGACACAACGTATAGCATCTTGGTTGACAATAGAGAAAGAGATTCTGGAAGCATGTATACAGACTGGGATATCCTTCCTCCTCGGAAAATAAAGGACATAAATGCAAAAAAGGTTGCCTCCTAAACTTTTAATGTTGATAGAAAAGTCTGAAAAAAATGATTAATGGTAAATTACGCATTGTACTAGTCTAGAATTGCATATTTTAAATTGATGTAAATACTTAGGTCTGGTAATTTTTCGATGGACTTGTTTGAATAAACCATTCACTTGCTATTTCACAGCCTGCAGATTGGGATGATAGAGAATATATAGAGGATCCTAATGATGCTAAACCTGAGGTATCTTTTTTATTTTTTATTAAAGCTTAATATATATTATCCTATTCTTTTGCATTCAATGTATAAAAAATTATGCATTTTTTGTTCTGTTATATATTTGTTTGACATTTCAGGGCTATGATTCAATCCCAAAGGAAATTCCTGACCCTAAAGCTAAGAAGGTTAGTTATTTCACTTGTGTATATGATTTGTTGAACAAAACCATGTAATTGATTGCCACTTAATTGATATGAAATAACCTGCAACTTCATTTTTTGGTACTTTTTGCTCGCCCAATTTTGAATCGATACTACCTACAATTGATTTTAGCATTCTCCCACCTTTGTTGAATTATTATTATTATTATTGAACAGATTTGGTTCTAAGGGTATAACACCCAAGAACTTCAACTAAGTTTGTGGAAATCAAACTCGTTAATTGACTCCATGAAAAGAATTCTACTTATATAGTTTCTAGGCTATCTAATCCTAATATTTAGGAGATAAGATACAACAAGAAGATAAAATACAACAGAATTTAAGCAATAAATAATAAAAGATAATAATCACATCTATTCCTATTATTTCTCCTGATTTCTAGGAGCTTAATCTTCAAACTTTCTGCTGCCTTTATCCGGTTTAGACTTATCTTTCTATCTTATGCACCAACTCCTTTAGCAGCTTGGAATTCCCTTCTTTATCTCTTTAATCTTGGTGGCACTTCCATTTCACTTAGGACTCTCTAAAAATTATTATTATTATTATTTATTTATTTATTTCTAAAGACCATCTCTTTATTTAAGCTTTATCTTCTTGGAGTCTTTTTTTTTTCCTTTCAATCTGCGGTCAATATGGAAGTAACAGAAGCATCTTTCCTGGTTTTGTGATTTATGGTTTGATTTATGTTAAGTAGAGGAAAGAAAAGAAGCTAAATATCATATGCTTTTTCCTTTTTATTAGCCTGATAGCTGGGATGAAGATGAGGATGGGATATGGAAGCCACCAAAGGTTCCAAATCCAGCATATAAGGGGCCATGGAAACGCAAGGTTTTACAAAGTCTCTCTAGACTGGTTGAAAGCTTTTAGTTCATTTTTTACTGGCATTCTCCTTAGTACATGTTTATTTGAAATGACAGAAAATAAAGAATCCTAACTATAAGGGGAAATGGAAGACTCCATGGATTGATAACCCAGGTATTCCTTATGTTTGACTATTTCTGTTATCCTATAAAACTCACAGCCCAACATGTTTGTCCATGTGTTACTTGTCTTGCTGTATGAAAATGCAGAAAATTGGGAATAAAAAGTTTAGATTCAAGTGTATATTCTTTCTTTCATCCACAGAATTTGAAGATGACCCAGACCTTTATGTTATGAAGCCAATAAAATATGTGGGCATTGAAGTTTGGCAGGTGAGTGTGACATCAATATCAGTCTGCTGAGATTTCAGTGCCACATATAGTTCAATCTATTTACATAAGGGATTGCAGGTGAAGGCTGGTTCAGTTTTCGACAACATTTTAATTTGTGATGATCCAGAATATGCAAAACAAGTTGTGGAGGAAGTGTTTGCGAATAGAGAGGTATACTCCTCTCTATTACTTTGAGGTTCCCAACTAGTAGGAGTGTGTAAATTTTATTTTCTTTATTTGATAAAATTCAGGCTGAGAAGGAGGCATTTGAAGAAGCAGAAAAAGTGAGGAAAGCACAGGAGGAAGAGGTTATTTTCTGTAATTCATGACAGTGTTAAATGAATTCAGGTGTAAACTGGAATGTTGAGTGAAGCTTTGCTGAATAATTGTGCATTGTTATGCAGGAAGCTCGAAGAGCAAGAGAGGAAGGTGAAAAGAGGAGAAGGGAGAGGGGTTATGATCGAAGATACAGAGATAGGGAGCATTATAAAGACAGATACAGAAGGGTATGCATCTCTTTATCATCAAAGCTGTTATCATTCCATCAATAGACTTTGGGTTGCATGCACCGAGTGTTTGCTCCCCGTATGTTACCAATTATCTTCATGATAAGTACCATTCTATGAGTTTATGTGCTTAAAAAATTTATGCTTTTTTTACTCCTATTCTTTACGGTAGTTGTTGATCTTTTTTCTGTTCTTGAATTCTCACTTCCCTGCATGAACTGTATTGCTTATGGGCATACCTAGAGTAGTTGGTTGTCCGAGCAAGAGACTTCATTTTCTTATTTGGCTATTGATTTTTTTAACTCCTGGAGATGGTGATATGATGACCCTCTTGACATGTTTGCCACTAGACTATCTTATTATAGGATTTGCCAGTGCCCTTTTCTATTGTGGATAGCATATGCTGTTTTATGATGACCCAATTAATACTGTTTGGTAGTGCAACAGTATTATTTCTAACGTTTTGTTTATCTAATATTATTTCCATATTGAAGTTTTAGAATGAAATGATCCAGGAGCGTAATTTCTGACATTTTTAATTTTTTTTTTGCAGCGTGATCGTTACATGGATGACTATCATGTAAGCATCTCTGTTCTTGGCAATGTTATGCACTGACAAAAAGTTTTTGTGTGTATGTGCACTTGTGGCAAATTGAAAATTCTATTTTGCACTTCACATATTTCTTTATATGAACAATTCTTTGTTGCAAAAAGATAGTTGACCATGCATTACGAATTCTTAAGGGTTCTCCTCTTGACATTAAACGGTTCTAAGTGACTTGATTCTTCTTGAGCTCATAGGCGTTGCAAGCTATGGAATTTTTAACTTGTAAGTTCTCATAATTGTTGCAACATCTCATGCTAGACATGGAATCAGGCACATACTTGGGACTTAGTAAAATAGCATCTTCATGCTGCTGTGCTAAACTGAGATCTTCTAGTAAAGAGTCACACGAGTCATGACAGTGAATCTGGAGGAGCTATCATGGAGTGGTAATGTCAGAATGGGAACTGTTGGGTTGATGGAATGGCATGTGCGAAGATGGTGATAGTGTTGTTTCTACTTCCTTCATGATGGGGGTAGTGAGGGTGGAAATATTGTCGGTGTTTGAGGGTGGAAATTACACTGTTGGTTTACTGGTCATAGATTTCTGTCATACTTGATGCCATTTTTTGGGCTGTTAGGTGGAGAGTATCAATGTCAAAATTTAAGCCCCAGGTTTAGTTTTTTCTTTTTCCATTGAGAATTCTCTCAAGCCTGCATGCTTTCTCTTTCCTTTTTTTCTCTCGTAACTTGTTGGGATCCCAATTGCATTGGCAAAATCTACTTTTCATGCTTCCTATTTGCTCAGATAATAAACTGTTGATCTTCAACACTTGCCTTGTGGATGTCCAAAGTTACCAACATCCTACATCATGTGAAACTGTTATTGAAATACCAATTGAGCTCTTCTATTCTTTTGCAGGACGAGCTCTGATCACGCTGTTTCTCAACTCCCTCGTCAAAAGTGATGTTGGTAGCCTATAATAACAGCATGCCTGCTTTCATCTGTTGGTTGAAAACTACCAGATTTTGTAGAATGTTGTAAGTGGAGTTTTAGAGGAATTACTCAGGAAAATGTGTCATCTCATCTCTAGAATTTGCTTTACCCCACATTGGGACTTGTAATTTGCTGCATATCTTGCTACTAAAATCCTGCCTGTAGAACTGTTGCTCCTCTCCAACTCCAAATCGTCTTAATTTACTGCCTTGGTTTGGTTCCTACACCATCAAGAAACCTCCGTGTTAACAGTATAATCTTATTGGCATTTGTACTGTTTGTGGAATGCCCAAGTATGCAAATTGGGCTGTATATTAACGCTTGAATGCCATTGAAGAATAACTTTTGTGGATTGTCTGACTGGACTTTCTGTGCATTTTCCTCTTATTGATTCAAGTTTTAACAATAGTTTGGTATGCTGTAGGTAGTTTTTTGACTTGTGTCTGTAGACACTTCAGTTTAATTGTGTTGATATACTGAATCTGAATCAATACACAGGTACTTGGGAAATTCCTTTGCTTGAATGTTCCTTAGTAGGTTTTCAGTCAATTCGGATTGATTTGCATGAGTATCTGGGAGACTCTCTCATAGTCCCATAGAAACCTTCTCGGGAGGCTCTAAAAAGGAAAGGTTATACACCTTTCTAGTGGAGGGTCAGAGTTGTCAGAGTCTCGAAAGTCTCTTAGAGACCTTCCTATAGGGGTGTGTAAATGATTGGCTTGGTTACCAAAGTGACCCAAATGCACAAATTGAACAAACTTACCAAAATGACCCAAATTCACAAATTGAATCAAATCAACTAGTTAAATCCAATAAATTGAATTAATTGATAATAAAAAAAATTAAACATAATTGTATAAATAGAATTGACTGAATAAATTGAACAAATACAAAAAAAAAAAAAAAAAAAAATTCAAAATTGAACTAAGATCGAATAAGGTGAAAAATTGAACAAAAAACTGAAAAAGTTTGAAAATTGTGCAACAGGTAAAAAAATGACATCGTTTTATAACCATAAAATGATGACTTCAAGTTCGATTAATTCAATTATTTTCAACCAAAAGATTGAATTGAAATTGAAAAATCGAATTCTCTTAAAAAATTAACCGAACCGAATTGAATTAAAAAAAAAGGCTAAACTGAATCGACAATTTGATTCAATTAGTTCAGTTAGATTGAACTTTTGCACACCCCTTTGTAAACATAACTCGGTGATCTTCTTTGAAAATTGTGTAATAGATTATGATTAATCAAATCAATGTCAGTCTCTTGAGGAAGTAGGGATGGTTAGTACTTTCCCCTCAGCTTAGTTATAAATAGAAATAGAGGGGGTCCATTTTCTCAAATAACACACTTCAACTTGCTAAAAAGTTTTGAAATTTTGTTTGAGAATCTAATTTAAGCACTAAAGTGTTTGCATAGAAAATCTCTTATTATATTTGATTGCTTCTTTTTTGTCGAATTATTGGAGCTTAGAGACGGATTTCTCAGTATAAATTATATTGTTGTATTTAAACGATAACAATTGGTGTCGTCTACAGAAACTATACTAAAAAGCCAAATAAAAATGTTCAAAATGATTTGCACAAGATCTCAATCGATTGGAAACAAGCAAAACGAAGAGAGACATGACGTTAACAATCCTTTGAACCCTTCAAGACTGCCTCATAGACTATTCCCTTGAGTAAGTATGAAGTACTTTAAAAGAAGCATGAAGAGAGCAATGGGGCTCTCCGAGAGATGGCGATCTTGCAGAGTGCCATGCCTCACGTTTACAATAGGCAACTTTACAAAAATGTGCAAAAAGTGGATAGAATGATCTAGCATATGAGACCTGTTGGGACCTTGTGAGAGTCTCTAGCAAAAGGATCCACCATTTATAGAAACCCATTAGGAGAGGGGTGTCTGGGAGACCTTCCCAAACTCAGCTTGGCAAGGAGAAGTTGGGATCGTATAGCCTCATAGATAAATGTATTAGGAAATAGTGAAGAGCAAGATTGCAGGAAAAGTAAGGATCCCGACAAGAAATCATCTAGGAAGGAGCAAGAGGATGATAATCAATCGATCATTAGTGCTTGCAAAGTTGCAGATATGAAGAAGTTAATTGAGCAAGCCCTAGAACAAAAAAAAAAAAAAAATGGTACTAGTAGAAAAGGATCAAAAGAGGAAAAGAATCCCCTTCACTCCTTAGATTATGGAAAAGCCTTTTCCTTCCAAGTTCAAAATGCCTTATCTCGCTATTTACTTTGAAAAAAGGGGATCCCCATGATCATATTCAGAATTATGAGTCGATAATGTTATTATATGATTGGGAGGATACTATTATGTGTCGAGCTTGTTTTTTGACTCTGACTAATCATGTGTGCACTTGGTTCAATGATTTGGTTGAAAGGTCCATTTCATCTTTTGAGTAATTGAGAAGAGAGCTCATTAAGGTCTTCATAATTAACAACCAACGGAAGAAGGATGTCAAATACTTTCTTTGCATCCAACAAAGTAGCAAGGAAACTCTCAAACAATACGTGGACCAATTAAAAAATACAACCTTGGACATTTAGGACTTACAGGTAGGTGTAGTGGTGTTGCAATGCTTCAAGAGACAAAATTAGTATTGTTGCAAGAATCACTCTCTCTAGATCAACTTACCTCTTTAGCAAATTTGTTCATTTAGGCTAACAAGTATATTTTGCTGGCAAAAGTAATAAAAATAATTGAAGGACATGAGGAAAGAGATAAGAATTTGTAAACGTTGAAGCATGGAAATAAGAGCTTATGGACTCTTCCCCGAGAGATATGGAATATAGACAAGAAGGTAGGCTAGAAAGACAAAAAGGATGGGGTAGGCAGCAGGAAGATAAAAGATCTTTTGTGGAAAATGAGCTTGCTTACCAAGCTATTCATGTTATTTCTAGGAAAAAAAAACGATGATTGGAAGTACTTCATCCTTAAAAACGTCTATGCAAGATAGGTCTATCAAGTTAACTTAGTCATGAAGCTTTAAGAAAATGAAGAGTCCATCACCTTCACTCTTGTAAATCAAGGAATTATCATTATGCCCTATTATGATCCCATGGTAATTTTGATAGTAATTGGTAAACATTTGATTAAACGAATATTAGTGGATAGTGATAGTTCAATCAACCTTTATTGGAACTGTTTCAAGGAAATGAATATCTTCCACAATAGATTGAAAATTGTATCTTCTCTCCTATAATGTTTCACTAGGGAAGTTGTACTCATGGTTGTGTCAATGTAGCTGGCAGTAACATTGGGATTGAACCTCAGAATATAACGTGGTAGGCGAACTTCATGATAGTCAAATCATCCCCGTCAGCTTTTAATGTAATAATGGGATACCCACTTCTAAACTATATGAGGGAAATGATTTCCTTAGGATATCTCTTGAAATTCCCAACACCTCATGGAGTAAGAGAACTTTGGGGAAATTCGAGGAGGGCAATGACCTATTACATCTGCTCCACTCAAGGAAAGGAAAAAGAAAAAGAGGAAACTCTCACTATAACAGAGCGAGCCATGGTTGAGCCTCAGCTAATGAAAGAACTGGAGACTATAAGATTAAAGGAAGAGAATATAGAGAAGCTGGTGTATGTGGGAAGCCAACCATAAGAGGAAACAAAGAAAGAAGTTATAGACTATTTACGGGCCTATGCCGACATATTTGCATGGACACCAACAGATAATGCCCAAAATACTCCCAAGGTGATATCAAATTGTTGGTGTTAGTGTTCTAATGATAGATTTAGATGACGTATAGTATGAGTGTTAGGCCTAATGATATAATTGTGCATGTTATCTAAATGGTCATATATTTATTCATAGCTCTCTAATTGTATATGAATGAGTCCTTAGATATTTTGATAATATTATTCTTAGGTTGTTAAGAATATGTGACAAAAATCTATTAGGTTTGCACAAGTATGTCACCACACACCCAAGATGGGGTGAATTGGATGTTTTAAAAATTGAGTTAAGATTTACAAATTTTTGCTTCAAAAGAGGTTTTAATGTAATAAAACAGTAAGTGTAACACCCCAAATTTTTCGGGCGTGTTATAACTTAGGATTTTAGGAATATAATTTTTTTCATACCACAATCACTGACATACATCACACAAATTCCCCAAAACCCTAATTTCACATTCTTAGCCTAACAAACCTAATAAACGAATAGCTAAGACAGGTGATATAATTACAAATACGGAAGCTAGATCAAACCTAATATGGTACATAACCATAACGCTTTATTGATCATATAAGAAACTGTTCAAGACGTCTACAAAATAGATTACATGGATATCATCTCTCAAAAGCGATAATCGAATGCCTCAAACATAACCAAAACGTACTAAGGTTCGCATCAACTGAATTTCTCATACATAATTAAAGATATGCTAAAACATGTTACAAATAGCAAAACGAGCTTATTCTTCAGCCATCTCTTTTCCCTTAGAGCCGCTTGTTAAACCTGGAACATTTGAATATTCTAGGGACACAGTTCAATTAGAAGATGAACCTTCTAGTGAGAACTCAAAAATAGTTTATATTAATGCATGAACAGGTATAAAACATATGAGGAAATAACGAGAACTATTCTAAAGTGCCTCGTGAACATGTCAGCCTCCTCAAACGAGAGCTTTCTTAATAACTCCTCTCAGGAGGTCCCTAACCATGTCACCTCAGCCCCGACCTCATAGAACTCATGCAAGCACCACATCCGCTGTCCCTTAGGCTTACGGTTTTCCCCACGAGAGTTTTCTCAATGGCGTACGCATAGCACCTCTTGGGGGATCTCCATATTTTTGCCTTCGAGCAACAACAAATATGTACAATAGTATGGCCACACGAATTTTATAAATGCAACAATTAAAAACCAACCGCATATATTTTCTAAGAAAATACATTTCAGATATGCAACATAATTTCGTGTAAGAGAACAACAGGAGTTTGCGTACAAGAGTCTCACAAAACACGTTTCATGCAATAAGAGTCTCACATAAGAGAATAAAAAATAGGATTTGGAGTATAGGAGCCTCACCTTGACTTAATTTGGGATTCCTCGAAATTTATGGAAATCCTCAAGTTTTTTTACCAAAACCACCTTCTCATACGCCCTCATGCGTTGCCCAAGTGCTTTTTCTTCTCTAGAAACAAAAGCCCTCTATCCACTAAGCTCGAAGTACTCTCGTCTAGCTCGAATTTATCACAACTTAGAATGAGAAAACCCTAGGCCACGAACACCCTATTTATAGATTTTGAAACTTGGTCACCAAATAAGTCACATTATATTACAATATTTCTTAATCATTTCAAATCTTCCAAGATATTCCAATCATTTCAAATCTTATAAAATCTTCTCTAATCATTCTAAATTTTCTACAATCATTCTTATCCGAATCAAATCTTATTCAAATCTAATCTTATCAAATCTTATCCAAATCAAATCACATCCAATCAAATTTTATTCAATCAAATCTTATCCTTAAAGTCATCATGAGGTTTCATCTTCATCTCTAAAATCATCATGAACCTTTATCTTAACTCTAAAGTCATCATGAGTTTTCATCCTTGTCTCTAAAATCATTATGAGGCCTTATCCTTAATCTCCTAGATGCCCCTAGGAAAAAGGTTTCAAGAATTACACTTTGGCCTGAACTCTTTTGGGTAATAACACTTAGACCCATTTCAACTTGGTCCCTGGGCCATTTTTTAATTGCACTTATGCCCTTAGAGAAAGGATTAATTACGCTAATACTCCTAATTTTTAGGTAAATTATACTTTTACTCAAACTTCAATATTTACAATTTTGCCCTTGGCTCAGAAACTGAACTTCTCCTTCAAGACTTTCATAACCCTTTCAAAAGTCCTACTTCCTCAAATATTTACATCCCAGGGTACTCCATTCCATTGATTCAGCGATTTATTTTGCTATCAAGACACTTTTTCGATATTTTAAACTCACTTACAATACGTGGCAACCTTACAAAAATATGGGGTATTACAGTAAGTATGAAACAATGTTTGTACAGCTTGAAAAAATTGAAAGCAAAGAATCAACACAAGAGATTTATAGTGGTTTGGCTCAACCGGCCTACTTTAACTCCTCACTAAAAATTTCAAAATTCACTAAAACCTCCTACTTGAACTCAAGTAAGCCCTTTAGCAATCAATTAGGCAATTACACTCTTCTACTTGCACTAAGTGAGCCCTCTAGCAATACCGCTTGGAAATATACAACAACAATTACAAAGAGATGATCTGAGAGATATCAACTCTCAGTTACAAGGTCTCTCAAATGATCACACAAGGCTAAAACAAAATAATACAAATGATATCTATAGCCTTTTGAGAGAAAAATTTAAACAAATGAGCACTTGAAGAAGAATGATATAGTTTTGACACTTGCACAAGTTGGTTAACATTCTCCAGTACATCTTTGGGTTGTATTTATAGGTTTTTCCTTATCTTAAATTAATTAGCCATTGTTTGGAGCTGTTGGGAGCATTTAATGCCTGTAAAAACTAGTTGTTTTATTTTGTCAAAGAAGAAACTATTGACAGTTTTTGAAATTGGTCGACTGTTTCCATCAAGAAATTTGAAAACATCTTTTGAGTTTGGCAAACTTTCGAATTTTTAAAAAAGTAGGCAACTTCTTCTGGCAAACAATCGACAATTTTCACACTAGGTCGACAGTTTTGGGAAAAAGTCAACACTATATAGTCACTTTTGACATTTTTGAACTTTCATAAAAACAACAAATAGCATGAAAATTCCCTATTGACTACTTTTAACCAAAGGCCAGAAACGATTGACTTTTGTTTACAATAAAGTCGACAGTTTTGTTCATGTACTTAGTCCATATGACTAAGGTATAAAACGGTCGACAGATGTGATGAAAAAGTCGATAATTTTTGTCTTATTTTTAAATGATGTGTATGTTTAAAAAAAAATTCTTAATGTACTCCATACACAAATTCATTTGATTTCAAAGACATGTTTCTTAAATAGCAAAATGATGTTTTCCAATATGAAAAATTTGCCACTTATTTGAAACTATAATTTACCTAAAAACAACGCATGGGATTTTTCTTATTTAAAAATCCAATATAAAATATATTTCATTTTGAAAATCCAATAGTCATTAAATTTTTCATCATCAAAGTAATATCAAAAGAAAAACAACAAGATCTATAACACATGATTTCTTAAAGGTACTCCTACTCTTATGATTTCTTAGAAGGGGAATATGACTAATCGATTGTGGATTAGCCATAGGCTATTACCTTTGATTAGTATGAAATACTAATGATAAAAGATTGCGAGTCACATGACATATTGCATGAGATACAAACAGTAGACATGTGTGTAGATGTTAGTTGAACATCTACTGAATGTGATGCACGTAATATATCACATGGCTGAGAGGATTAATGATTTGTTACTGACTTTTGATTGTGTATTTGGTTCTCGGATTGGAGGCAACACGGTTGTCTTATATGCTGGTGTTAGAGATTTGTCATTAAGTAGAACCATTAGGTGTGCGAGGTGAGAATGCTCTCTGTGTAGTGGTGTATGAAGCTAGGTGATTGTTGATGGGATTCATTGATCTCAAAAGTGAGGTGAACATCCTATGCGATTTTAGTTGATTGGTGATTGTAGAAATACTTTGCCAAGATACGCAGATTGGAAATGAGTTTTCGATGTCAGAAGGAGTTCCAATGTGTCATCTTGATCACACCAAATTGGAACTTGGCATAGTTACAGAGTCTTGCGAGTTTAATTAGTTCATGACTCTCACTCGGTCGTGATGTTAATTAGTGAAAAGATTATAGTGCATGATAATTAAAAGTCCTAAATAGGTTTACTTGAACTTTGACTTCGTTTCCATTAGGACCTTTGCAGGGTATTACGCTAAAGATCACTGAGGACCTTTCAAGGTGCTTTGAGAAAATGAAAAGTTTCTCTCAATAGATTGAAGTGTTCAATTAACGTCAAAGAGTTTAACTTGTCTTGATTACTACATGGCTGTGAGTTTAGAAGGTCAAGTGCCAACCAAGTATAGTATCAAATTAGTGACTTTGAACTGGTACACTGTTATTGTACCATTAAGATTTAATTATCATAAAAGTTAATGATTAATTAAAATACCATTAAGTGTTAATGGAGTTTTAGCGAGATAACACAAACGAGAAAAGTTCTCTACATGTTATTAATTTTTAATAATATATAATATGTATAATAATTATACATATTATATATTATATATTTGTAACACCTTGATTTTTCTTTGGTATTATAATTATCAAAATATTCGTTCTAAGAAGCCCAATTTAACTATTGCCAGGTATTGGGAGTTAGCGCCAAAATTTGGCTGCGCTTAACCTTGTGCATTTATTTCAAACAAACACATACAAAATAAACAAAGAAGAAACAAGCATGCAGGCACAAGGCGTTTATACTCGCTAGTGTACGAGTGTGCGCTGTAGCACAATTTAATTTTCTGGGAAAGTCCAGGTCGATTCACTGGGAAATCAAAACAGAAATGAAATGCGGCGAAAGATTTTTATGCGCTGAATGAGTTTGTCAGACCAATTCAGCTAAATGATTTGTTTTTCAAGATTAAAAATAAGATGATGTTTGTGTATGGAAGCAATCTTGGGACAAAGCAATTTATGTGCCAGCCCACTGATTTACCAAAGAGATATCAAAATATTAACATCGACTGATTTAAATTGAGGTTATGCAGTTAACTGTATCCCAAGATGATAATAGTTCTAAGTTAAGCACTCTCCATACATGGCATGAGAGAGTCTGGATTAAGTAACTATCATAAATTGAAATACAGATTAACACACATTTGAGATCCGATAAGTAACCACAACTCAAGGTCATGGTAGTTCTAGGTTAAGCACTCTCCATACATGGCATGAGAGAGTCTAAATTAAGGAACCACCATAAATTGGATTGTAGATTAATCATTCCAGCTTGAGTATGAAACCATTTCCAGTTTAAGTAACCTCCATACATGGCATGGAGACTCTAAGTTAGGCTTATGTTTCAACTCAACCCAAAGATTCAATACACACACATTTCTCAATTCAAATAAGCATTCTGTTAATTCAATCGGAGTTCAGCTCTCTTGGGCAAACAGTGGCACTGGACACATTCCTTGCCTTGGCCCAAGCTTAAACTTAGCCACACATCTCCAACTAAAAATTAAAGAGACAGGAAGTAAAATGCTAGAATGTAATACAGAAACGTAAATAAACAGTTAAAGAACATTACATAATGTAAACAAGCATGAAAAGAAATTGCAGAATGTAAGTAACTGAAAATGAAGAACACTGTATTGATGAAACAAAGTAAATGAACAACACTATTGGAATGAAAGAAAAACAGAACGTAAACAATGCTCTCTTCCCCTTATTCTTGCAGAAATGGCGGATGGGGTCTCCCCTTGTGCTGAAGTCGACGATGAATATATATATGTACATATTCTGCAAATGGCCCTGGTCAAAGAAGAAATTACATCGCATGCCACCACGTTCATTTACGCGTGCTCTGACAGAAGATCACATGGTGAAGCTGCTGTGCGCCTGCTGATTTCACGAGCTGGGCTTCCTTTTTAATTTCATGGGCTGCTTGGAGCTGGGCCTTAATTTAACATTCAATTGTGGGCTTCAGTTTGATAATAGTGGGCTTCACGCTTCTGGACTTCAATTTCGCTTTCAATGTGCACATGCGTGGGCCCCAGTTTGGACTTCTTGATTTGATCTCCAAGTTAAATTGCAATTAGCCTTACTTCAAGTCCACTGGTTCACGCTACATACAAAGAATATATGTTATTGATATATTATATATTATATATATGTATGTCACGCATGAATATAGAATACATATATGTATTATATTTATATATGTTATATATTATGTTTATTTACTATCTTATTATTATTATATATATATTTTATTTATATATTTTTATATTAATTTTTATAACCTACATATAACCACAAATTGCATACATTTATTCAATTAAAACTAATTTTAAGATTAAACTAGGGGTATAAATATAATAAAATTTTGACATTTTTAAGCATCACTCACAGGTTGCTCGGGAAATCGATGATTTTATCAAAAAAGTCGGGTATGTAGATTTCTTGTTTAAATTACTTCCAATAACTTATGTAAAATTTCTAGGTAAAATGTGGGGATAGTAAATCTTGAATTAGTCTAAGTGTAGTTGAAGATGCAAAAGATGTAGGTTGAGAGTTTGGTGGAAAAGTCTAGGCTAAAGAGTAGAATGAGAGATGTGGAAAAGTCTAAGTCAGGAGTGGGAAGGAGAGATGTGGAAAAGTCAAGCTTGAGAAGTTTGAAAAGTCAAAATTGCCAAATGAGGATTGAGGAAATGGAGTTCTCAGATGGCATGAGAAGTCAATTGAAGGGAGCTTCTAGAAAGATGAACTTGATGAAGAAAAAGTCAAAACTTAAGGGCCAAGGGAGAGACCATCTAGAAGCAAGGAGTAGAGGTGATGGTATCAAATGTAGAATAAATATTAAGTGTTAAAAAAAGAGAGAAAGATTGTGTAGTTGGAAATTAACCAAAAGAAAAGGGGAATTAGTGGGAAAATATATAAGAGGAGAAATCTGAAAATTTGTGGAAAAAAAAGGCATTTGGCAAAGAGTCTCGTGGGTCTCTCTTCTCTCTTAAATCCAACTTTCTTCCTCAAATATCAAGCTTGAAACCTTCTTGAAGCCTTAAGCTCATCAAGCATTTGACAAAAGGTGTAAACAAGGTAAGTTTCTTCTATTTTCCTCCATTTCTAAACTTTGAGGTTTCTTTGGGGATTTGGTTTGGGGGTTTCGGGAAGAGAGGTGAGATGTATGTAGAATTACCAAAAATGAGGGTTTTAAGTGATGGTATAAGTTTTGGAAAGAAACTCAAGGTATTGAGGGGAAAAAGGGTTGCGAGTTGTGATTGTTAAACTTTTGGTTTAAACCCTTTTGGAAGCTTTACTTGTGAGCTATTTGGGGTTTGTTTCACCCCAAACTTCTTAAAGGAATGGTGATGTTTGTTTAAGGTATGCATGGTGAAGATTTTGGCCTCTCCCATGCCTTGTCTTTTGCTTTCATTTTTGGTCTCATAGCTTGAATAGTCAACTTAGCCCAATTTTAGTCGACTTACCATGAGTCAACTATCCAAAAATGTATCCTCTGTTCAGTCGACTAATCCAACCCTGATAACCAAATCCAAAAAACCAGTTCTTGGTCCAGTCGACTAAACCCAACCCTTAGTCAACTCACCTACATCCTTACTCAATTAATTTGGCAAGAATTTATAAAAATGTTCCGAT
The DNA here is from genome assembly GCF_014633365.1 of Diospyros lotus. Lineage (NCBI taxonomy): Eukaryota > Viridiplantae > Streptophyta > Magnoliopsida > Ericales > Ebenaceae > Diospyros > Diospyros lotus. The sequence continues at coordinate 126,836 of NW_026267109.1, read as the reverse complement.
TTGCTCCAAATTTAATCTATCATGATTCCAAGTTTCCACAAGCCTTTAAATAGGACAAAAGAAGACATTTAACCTTGCTTATCAAGTGGAAAGGCTTATGATCTCATAAATGTTAATTCTTAATGTGGCATGACTTGAGTTGTGTGGTATATGTGCATCATGGGCATGACACGGTGCAAGCATAATGGTATCTATAGTGGGAATATGTGAGCATTATTTCATGAATTTTTATTTATTACACGAGCATTTATGTATGTGAACATGAAAATGATGCATTGCATTGCATGGAAAGTTATTGCACGCATGGTTGTTAAACTCCCAATTTTACGGGTACAATTTTACGATTTTTTGCACCGAAAACCCTTACGATTTTATGATTTTGAAATTGAATTGCACTCGATTTTACGATTTTACATGTCGAAGACCCTCTTACGATTTTACGATTTTACGATTTTAACAACCTTGACTGCGCGCAAAGGGGATGATTTCGTTGGTTATATCCACTAAAACCAGTAGACTTATGTCTAATTGGGGTTTACACTCCTTTGGTGATGACCTGGGGGTGCGCCCATTGGTGACGACCATGGGTGAGATTAAGTGGGCCTGAGACTTGTTATTATTCAGTAGGTTGCAGATATTTAGAGACAAGACAATATGTATTATATTTATGTGGGTCGATTGGCCATATATGTTTATCGACATGTGCTTGCGTGATGTATGGTATATCTATAGTATGATGTATCATGGGTGGGTGAGTGGAAGTTTTGAAAATGGTTTACTCTGCCTATACCGAATATCACCCACTAGCCTTTCTTTTCGTGACATGTTTTCAGCTATGTTACTTTATCGCTTTATGGTTGCTGAGCCTTGTAGCTCATACTTGTATTCCTTACCATTCCAGGTAAGGGTAAAGAGATAGTTGAGGAGAATTCTAATAGGAAGGACGGTTAGAGGTGTGTGGCGAGGCTCACTCTCAGACCAAAAGATTGTGGGAGCAAATTTTGAGAAGCCAATGTATATTGTATATGTTTTTGCTTCCTTCATGGAGTAGGGGAATGATGTTTTGGCATGTAATGTAAATACCCTATGTATGTTTTGAAATCTTAAATGGAAGAGATTTGGATGACATGGCATGTATGAATGTAAATTTCTTGGGTTCATGAATGTTTGTTTACATGCCTCTCAAGTCTTTTATGGTTCCCCTAGCGCACCCTCTCTAGGTCTTCCTGCTGAGCCAGGTAGGCTCAGGGGAGGGGTGTTACAATATTATATAGAAATTAATGAATTCAAAAGGGGATTGCAATTGACTTTTATGAAAAGGCAATTGAAAGACAAAAATGACTCTCGACAAGAGCATTTAATGCGCTAGAAAAGGAAGAATGATGAACTATAGGAGCAATTGAAAAGCAAAGTAAAGATGTCTCAACCATGACTTCTCTTTTTTTTTTTTTGTTCTTCCGTTCGACTTGCTTGAATATATATATTATGTACATGTATTGTCCACTTGCAAGCTTATGGAATCTCCTTCTTCACTCTCGCCACATATATAAGTATACGATATATATATTATATATATAACAGAAGGAGATGGTGGACGGAGCAACCATTAGAAAATGGAGACATTGCAAGGAGTTGGGGTAAATTTAACATTCACTCACTGAATTTTAGAAATGTAATTACGTATTCATTCAATTTTGGATTGTTATTATTTACTCACTAAACTTTGTTCAACGTCAATTATCCATCACCCGTTACGTCATCTTTTGATCTTGCAAATGGAAAATGTTCATGTGGCAAACGAAATCCGAAGTAGCCCAATCAAATCCTTATTTTTGCCCAATTCAACTCCAAGTCAGATCCCTCAGCAACCTGTTTTTATCTGTTGTCCTGGTTGAATTTTTGCATCTACATTGCTTCCAAAATTGAGGCACTTGAGCATCCCTTTTTTTGGTGATTTTTTGGTTAAATTTATGCTTCCGATTTGCTTCTAGAATTGAACCATCTAAGCAGACCTTTTTATCTGTTTCTTGGTTTTGGTTTTCCACTTGGTTTGCTTCCAAATTTTAGGCATATGAGCAGCCCTTTCATCTGTTTCATTGGTTCATTTTTTGCTTTTGGTTTGCTTCCAAACTTTAGGTTCTGGTTTGCATCAACAAACTTTTTTTTTTTTTTTTTTTACATTTGGTTTGCGTCTGAGCATGTATTTTTTTTTGCTTATGGTTTGCTTTCAACAACCTTTTTAATTTGAATCATTGGTTCAGTTTATGGCTTCTAGTTTGAGAAGGAAGTGATCTCAAATGCATATAAGAAGCTTTTAATATGTTTTATTAGCACTAGTAACCTTGATGACACTCTTGTAACGTGGGTGGACTATAGGATCCACCCATTTGAAGAAATGGAAAGCATTTGGACGGCCATAAAATTGCACCCCTAGAACCTTCGACCAGAATTGTTCTTCGTCCAAGATGTCCTCGTAACTACAATATACACATTGTTTCCTCCTTTGTATAGGTATTGTAATACCCTATATTTCGTAGTGTTAAGTAAATTTATGGAACTAGAAATTAGTTTGAGAATTTAGTTAAGTAATTATTGAATCGATAGAAGGGAGTACCCCAGAGTGTAAATATCTAAGGAAAAAGGTATGTCATTAACGAGTGTCTTGAGACATGATTTATGAGACTGAAAGCGATTGGAACAAAGACAATTTCTCGGTACGACTAATTTTAGCCTGAAAAATTGAATGATCATTAAGGAATGTAATACTCGAGATTTTTATATTCAAATACTTGAGAAAATAGGATATTTCAAGGGATTGTGGAAGTCTGGAGATAAAAGTTCAATTTCTTAGCCAGGGGTAAAATCATAATTTTTGAGGTTCGGGTAAAAGTGTAATTTACCTAAAAATTAGGGGTATTAGCATAATTAATCCTTTCTCCAGGGACTAAAATGCAATTAAAAATGGTCAGGGACCAAGTTACAAAGGGTCTAAGTGCAGTTACCCAATAGTTCGGGCCAAAGTGTAATTCTTGAAACCTTTTTCCTAGGGGCATTTGATAGATGAAGGATATAGACTCATGATGACTTTAGTGATAAGGATGATGCCTCATGATGACTTTAGAGATAAGATAAAGGCTCATGATGTCTTCAGAGATAAGATAAAGGATCATGATGACGTTAGAGATAAGATGATGGTTCATAATGATTTTGGAGATCATATAAAGGCTCATGATGACTTTAAGGATAAGATTTGATTGGATATGATAAGATTTGGATAAGATTTTATTGGATATGATTTGATTTGGATAAAGATTTGATAAGATTTTATTTGAATAAGATTTGATTCGGATAAGAATGATTGTAGAAAATCTTAGAAAATTTTGGAAGATTTGAAATGATTAAGAAATATTGTATTATAATGTGACTTACTTGGTGGCCAAGTTTCCAAAGCCTATAAATAGATAGGCTGTTCATGGCTAAAGGTTTTCTCATTCAAAGTTGTGATAAATTTGTGCTAGACGAGAGTGTTTCGGGTTTAATGGATAGAGGGCTTTTAAGGCATACGTGAGGCATCACACACGTAGAGCACTTGGGCAGCGCATGAGGGTATGTAAGGAGGATGTTTGGTCAAAAGACTTAAGGAGTTACATGAAAATCGAGGTTGGGCACAAGATTTGAGGTGTTTTGAGTTTCGTTTAAGGTGAGAGTTCTTACCCCAAAACTTGTTTTATTGTGAGTAGTTCTATCCTAAAAACTTGGTTTGTTTCTACCTAAATGTGTTATGATTTCATGCAAAATGGTTTTATTGCATGCGAACGGTAACCGGTGACGGTTGGTTTCATGTGGGAGGTTCGTCCCAAAACGTTTTATACACGTGGATTGTGTTTTATGCAATAAATGATGTTCATAAAATGTTGTTTATATGATGCATTCAGTTGTGATACTGGCATTATCATGTGTTTGTGTTGTTCATATGGGATGTCAGCCTGGGATGTTGTCTGGATAGTGTAGCCGTAATTCCCCAAGGGTGTTGCCGGAATAACATATAGGGGTATCTTGTGCTGGTGTGCATGCCAGGATAGCCGCCTAGGGTTCCATGTCGGGTTGTATAGTCAGGGAAGTTACACCAAGACAACGGGTGCCCATATAGGGCATAAGTTGGGAATGGGTAATGGTTCTTGAATGCTTTTGAGTAGAAATGTAATCCCTGACGTGATTGTGGTGAGCCGGGTTCCAGCGTTGATGCGACCCTCCTAGGCCAGGAGTGATAACAATTATTCCTGAGGTGTTGGGGAGATGCGTTAACCTTGCCCCTTTTAAGCTAGGACTGTGTTGTTTCGATGTGTCAGCATGATGGTGTTGCTCTTAGAGATATTGCTCTTTCCCCGTTGCAGGGTTAAGCGCGGTGAGAGATTTTCTTGGGCTAGGGCTTGTCGGGCTGTGTTGGTTTGTTTCATGTCTTGCATACATTCATGAAAATGTGTTTTGAACTCTCATTTAGATGATTCATCATCTAACATAGATTGTGTCCCTGGAATATTCAAACGCCCAGGTGAAAGTAGCGGTGCGAAAGGAAAAGGGATTGCCAAGGAGTGACAGCGATTAGTGGATAGTTTATAGTATGTTGTTTTCAATTATGTTGTGTATTTTGATGACATCATGTAAAACGATGGTTTGACTTTAAAGTTATGAATAAGATGGTTTCGGTTGTATACCATTTGAGGTTTCGATCTAGCTTCCGCATTTGAGATGATTTACTTGTCTTAGTTTATTAATGATTCTGAGTTGATATACTGAGAAAGTGTAACGAGATTGTCGGGGAACAGTTTATGTGTGGAGTTTGTGTTGGAAAAAAATATATCCCCAAAATCTTATATTATCTAATGCCCTGGGAAAATGGGGTGTTACAGGTATTGCCATCTATGTTTTCCATCACTAATTCTTTGAATTTTAGTATTGCGTTTGGGTTTCGAGGGTTTGTGCATAGAAGATTTGGGGGAAATTTTAGGATTGGAGAAATTGATTTCTAATTTGTCCGAAATTAGGCTTGCCTTCTCTCTCTCTCTCTCTCTCTGTTTTTTTTTTTTCTTGTAAGTGAGAGATTCATAGAACAAAAACCAGTGCCAAAATGGCACAAACCAAGGCCAAGGCAAACCCCAGACTAACCAAAAACCAAGGGCATGAACACAACAATGATCACCCTCTGGGCCAAAAGATGAAAAAATAAAGTAAAAATAAGAAAAACATAGGAAGAAGCAAAATAAAAGATATTATGTACAGAAAATAAACAAAAGCTTGGGTGATCGAAAGCAACAATCCATCTTGGAAGAACAAGCTTGTTGTGTTAATCACGAGCAGGAAAACTGAAAACGAAACGAGCCTCAAAAGGAGAGGTTGCATCGAACACAAGGCATCGGAGGGACTAGCGCTGAACAAGAGACTCCAGGATCATAGAAGCCAGCCTCCAACAGCAAGCAAGCAACAACTCAATGGGGAGGGAAAACTGGTCCCTCGGAAGCCACCAAACATGACGAAGAGCATAACTTTGAATAGACGGTCTAAATCGGAGAGTCGTCAAATGGGCCCACACAGCGCACTGAATCTGATGAGCCAACTTAGAGGATGTGGGTCTTGAGACAAGATTTATGACGTTGAAAGAAATTAAAATGGGGATGGTCAATAAGGATGTGGGTTGTGTTTCTATGTCATTTCAGTAATATATATATATGTGCTTTGTATTTGACTAAGGGAGACAGCTACAACTTAAATAAAATTTGATTAAGATCAAATTAAGGTTTCTACTATGAGTAACTTAGTATGTGTGTTTGTTAGGAATTAGAACCGATCGGTTGCGATCGGGATATAAAATATGTTGGACTGTTGGAGTATTTTATTGAGCATGTTGGTACTTATTTTAATTTGTTACGAAATTGAATTTATATTTTAAAGGCCTAATCGAGCACGAGAATCGAATAAATTTTCATTACCTATGTATTTTAAACCTGAGTTCTCGACAGTCAAAGACGGCGAAGCCTGGACCCCACCTAGGGTGCCCACATTATTTTAATACTTTTTGTTGGCAAGGCATAACCGTCCTTCGAGATAGGCTGGGACTGTAATTGTGGGTTACGGTGACACCCGGTAGTGGGAGTCGGGGCGTCATAAGGTGGTATCAGAGCCTGGTCATTGTTAAAGTTTGGTAATTGTCAGAGCTTGGTTGAGTTTGGTTGTGGATGCCATAATTTGGTTGAGGATGAGGTCGCAAAGGGAGACATAGGTGCCAGAAATTATGGCTATTGCATAATGTGTTGAGTGGGGTTGGGGATTCGGAGGTTTTGAGAGGGGGCAGTGAAATTGTGATTGTGTACATGGGTCGAGGTCAGTTGTGACCATGAGTGGTATGTCCCTGGGATAGGCATGTGTTATGATATGGGCTTGCTTAGGAAAATGTGTTTCCTAGAATAACAAGCAATGGGATATGTGTTTCCTAGATTTGGCCTTTGAGGCGGAAATTGATTTTGGTTACTGACTTGACCTTCACTTCGATATGCATATTGTTGTACACCCAACAATTATGAGAAATTGATTTTGATTTGATTTCCTCGAATCTTGCCCTTGTTGATATAGATGTTGGTGTAGTAGTAAGCATATTATGGTACACCTAGGAACATGAGTTGGCCTTTGGGATGAGAATGAGCCAACGTGAGAATGAGAATGCTATGAGTTATACTTATTGTGTAAGCCAAGTGTTTTGGATAAATAAAGTAAATGCTATGCAGGGGGTTTTCTCGAGCGACAAGTCTTATTTTGTGAGAAAGTGTATGAATAAGTTGTGAAAGCAATTGATGAGAGTTATGATGAAAGACATGAGTCTTCAATTCCACTATGGCAATTTTGTCTGGGTTGTGGAATAGTAGGCGGGGTTGATGACCCAGCGGGGACTGGAATTTTTCTTGTAAGGTTTCCATCTAAGGCAATTGTTTGATGATCAGGTTGCCTAGTAGGGAGTGAGTTAGACTTGTTATCTAGTGTCGGGGATAACGAAGACCCTATTTGTCCTAATGATAAGGTCACTTCCTAGATGAAGGGTATTATGAGAAGTACTACCTAGTTAAGAGAGCATTTGTGCTGGACTAGGAAAGTTAAATGGTACTAGGTTGAGGTACCATGAGTGATGTATATACTTATTTGCTCTAATTGGTGGTGTGATTATAGGTATTGTTGTTTTATGGTTATGTGAATGTCGAGGTGTGCATAGTGAATTGAAATGAAGAGAGAATACTATACTGAGGCAAATTAGTCTTCATTGATGGATAATGTTTGAAAGAGAAATAAGTAATGTGTCAGGATTTCAGGTCACCATAAGAGAAATTGAGTTCTTGATGGCCCTAAATTCGTTGGGGATCCCAAAGTTGATGTAAATTTTGGGTATAGACTTGTTTCATTATCAAGCGCAGTTAGATTGTGTGAGATGGATAGTTAACCCAACTAGCCCTAGTAGGCGAATGGTGACATTTAAAGGTGCACAGTCAGTTCAATCGCTAAAGGTTATATTAGCATGGGAATTTGGTGACCTAGGTGAAGAGTTGGCCAACTCTAGTGTTAGGGACAATGAAGATTGATAGGGCTCAATTATAAATATATTCTTATCTAATTTTTATCTTAATCTTGTGTTATTTTTCCTACATAAAATATGTGTTTATATGGATTTTATATTATTTTAATCTTGTTTTGTAGGAATCCAGCAAAGGAAATAAATTCGAAGATTTGAGCATAAAAAGAAAGAAAAAAGAAAATATTATAAAGTAATTAGTAAAGTTAATATTATATTAAATTAATATTATAATATAATAAAGAAATATTTATTTATTTATTAATAATTAAATATATATTGTAGTACTTTATCAATATATATTATATATTATATTATAATTAATTAATTTTTTATTAAAAATGAAATATATATTATATTATATATATTAAATTATATTATTTATATATATATATCTATTATATACTATACTAATGGCGTGAATAATAGATACCTATTATATAATATATATCTATTATATTATTTAAATGAGGCATGGCAGTGGCGTGTGAAGGGCCTTAGGGCTCCATGTGCGCTTATATATATATATGCATGATAACAAATAAAGTGAATGGGGGGGGGGGGGGGGGGGGGGGGGGGGAGAAGGCTTCTGGAGGCGCTAGTGAAGAAGGCTTATGGGCGGCGCAATTGGAGACAGACAAGGAATTGAAAATCTGGAAGGAGGCACACAATGAGGAAGATTGGACGTAGCAGGCGCGGCGCAGGGACCTTCATCTTCTTCATTCTTCATTTTTCATTTAATTTTATTTTTATTTCATTATGAACTAATTTTATTTAATTAGGGTTTGAGACAAAACTTGTTATGAATTATTAATTTTATTGATTGGGTTTTCTATCGTGATTTCAATTATTTATTACTTGTTCTTAATGCGATTGAGTGATTTGACCATCATTTAATTGATTTTGTTTTATGATTTGAGACTAAGAAGTGATTTTCATAACAGGTTGAAGTAATAAATTTCATAAGATATATAGTTGATAAGAGATTTGATACTTGAATCTTATGAGGGATAATGAATTTGAACTTAACAATGAATTTCGGTTTGTTATAACTATTAGGAAATAGGTTGATTGTTAACAAATTGAGATTTAATTAGGTTAGTAAATCTTAGGAAAGAAACTAACCAATTTAGATATTCATCCCATTGAATTGATAGAAACCCAATTGATTGAAAATTAAGATAGATTAATAAGTGGATTCGAAATACCCTAGTTGCCTCCATTTTATCTAAGTTAAGTTATTTTTTAATTTGTGTTTAATTTTAGTTTTCATTATTTTAATTTATTCAAATTCATCTCTTTTTATAGTCTAAATAATATTAAAGTTAATCTAATTTTGGTACTTAATCCAATCCTCATGGGATCGACACTCTACTCATTTATTATATTACTTGCACGATTCGTACGCTTGTGAATTAACCTAACAAGTTTTTGGCGTCGTTGCCGGGGATTGGTATTAATATCAATACTAATTAACTTGAATATTAGTTTAGACATTAATTGTTTTTAGTTATTTGTTTTCATTTTTGTGTTCTCTTTTATTGCATTTTTGAGTGTTCAAAAACTTGTAAGGCTAATTCGCAAGCGTACGAATCGCACAAGTAATATAATGAATAAATAGAGTGTCAATCCCACGAGGATTGGATTAAATACCAAAATTGGATTAAATTTAATATTATTTAGAGTATAAAAAGAGATGAATTTGAATAAATTAAACTAATGAGAATTGAAATTAAACACAAATTTTAAAAATAACTTAACTTGGATAAAATGGAGGCAACTAGGGTGTTTCGAATCCACTTATTAATCCATCTTAATTTTCAATCAATTGGGTTTCTATCAACTCAATGGGGTGAATGTCTAAATTAGTTAGCTTCTTTCCCAAGAGTTACTAACCTAATTAAATCTTAATTTGTTAACAAACAACTCATTTCCCAATAGTTATAACAAAGCAAAATTCATTGTTAAGTTCCAATTCATTATCCCTCATAAGATTCAAGTATCAAATCCCTTATCAATTATCTATCTTATGAAATTTACTACTTCAACCTGTATGAAAATCACCTCTCGGTCTCAAATCATAATACAAAGTCAATTAAATGATGGTTAAATCACTCAATCATGTTAAGAACAAGTAATAAATAATTGAAATCACGACAAAAAACCCAATCAATAAAAAATCAAGAATTCATAACAACCTTCATCTCAAACCCTAATTAAATAAAATTAGTTCATAATAAAATTAAAATAAAACTGAATGAAAAATGACAAAGAAGAAGGTCCTTGCGCTGCTGCCATTTCTGGTGCAGACTTGATTGTGCATGAGGCTTGGCTTCTAGTGCGCCACTCCTGCTGCGTCCAATCTTCCCTCTGCCGAATCAATTCTCCTCAAGTCTCCTGCTGTGCCGCAGCATCCATACTTCCAATTTCCCCCGCGCAGCAACCTCCCATTCCCTTAATACCCCCACATTTAACCTTTTGCTTGTCCTCAAGCAAAGAAAAGAAATTCCATACTCAAAAGAACAAAACATGTATTTGGAATCATTTATCACATTCAAAGCCTTTTGTTATGTCCACATCTAAATCCTCAATCTAGAATGCAACAATAACGAATAAAGAGAAATTAAGCATACTCACATTTCCTAGCTCAGGAATTCTTACAAAATTCTAAACTCAATCATGCTTTGTCATGTACCCAGCACAATCGAATAATGTGACACTCATTCTTGTAACTGTCCCTTCTCACTACTACAAACAAAGGTAGCAAATTAGGGTTTTTTTTATTATTTATATATTTTTTTAACGAGTGCATTTTATGCTCCATCTCGCTTTCTCATTTTTTTTTTAATTGTCGAACGAGAAACATTTTATGCATCTCGCTCAACATTATTCTCCCTACTTACTTAAACCCTGTTTAGGCCTAGCTCAAAGGAAAAAATCACAAAAAAAAAACATTGCATTTATCTTTCATGCCTAGTCACACAACTTACATGACTTCGCAAAGAACATGTATTTCAACGATCATAAAAACCCAAGTATGCTTAATCTTGCTCTATAAAAGATTGCCCATTCCAAATCAAAAACTCAATGTTAAAACACAATAAAGAACCTAAATACAAATCATGATTCCAAATAACATATTCTATTTTTTTTTTTTTTTTGGCTTGGGGATGGTCAAATGTGCACTTGATATAAGTTCCACCAAAATTTTCACACTAAAACACACACATGCAACAAAAATAACACATAACAATCAATAATTTTTTTACCCCCCCAAAACTTATTTAACACATTGTCCTCAATGTGAAGCAGAAGAACATGAAAGAAATACTCCCCTGAAATGCGAAAAAGAATGCTCGCAAAAATTCTTCTTGAAATGCTTGAAGATTACTGGGCTTATTCTTTTGAAGAAGAGAGGCCGGACTTCTGGATTCAACAAGTCCTAAAAAGAAGAAAGATAAAAAAATTGAAATAAGAAATCAATCCAAGAATATTCTAAAAATTAAGAAAAAAAAAATAATAATATTTCGAATGGGTTGTCTCCCATCAAGCGCTTATTTATAGTTATTAGCTTGACTATATCTCATTCTTCAAGGAGGTTGAAATTCCTCCAATTTCTCTTCTTTGCCCTTATTTCCTTCAAAACTTTTTCATAATTGAGAATTAGAGAAATAACAAAAAGCAAAGGGATGTTAATATGAAAGTTTTTAAACCTCTTTAAAAATTTAATAGATTTTTGAACCAAATTAGCCACAAGAAATATTTTTGAAAAAGGAATAGGGTTTCAGAAGATTTTAAATTAAGAGTAGAAGAACTCCCCTTTTTCTCTATTGATGACCCATGGTCTTTTCCTTTGGTTTCAAGATCTTGGCTTTCTTCCTCTTTTGTATGCTCTTCATTTTTTTCTTGTACTGTTTTCCACTTCGGTATCCACTTTGTAGTTTCAGTCGAATGCTGACCTTCAAATTTTAACTGTTCTGATTCAGTCACATTTCGATCGCGATCGCTGATGGCCCAATCGACTGTTTCTGGAAAATTTTGTCCAGCTTCTTCTGGTTCAAATTTTTCTTCTTCATCTTGCCTCACTTGCTTTCCACTTCTCAGCTTTATTACTTTGCACTGCTCTTTTGGATTATTTTTTGTTGTGCTTGGCAGTGTTCCTTGAGCTCTATTGTTCACCATATTAGCTATTTGTCCAATTTGCATTTCTAGATTTCTGATAGCAGCTTGTTGATTTTGAAACATAGTGTCTTTCGTAGCCATATAATCAGAAGTCGTCTTAGCCATGGTAGCCACTAAATCTTCCAATGAAGGCTTCTTTTCCTGCTGTTGGAATCCTATTGGAGGCTTCAACACATTATGATTGTTGGACCATGAAAAGTTGGGGTGATTCCTCCATCCTGGATTATAAGTGCTTTGCATTGGGATTGAATTGTCTTCCTCCTTGATTATCCACATAGTTGACTTGCTCAGATGGTTGAGGTATAAAAGATATCCTGGCTTGACACTCATGGGTTACATGAGGACCCGCGCGAATCTCACATACCTGCACATAAGATTGAATATAGTTAATATTCAACTGATCAATTTTCTTAAAAAGATTATCTACCTTTGCATTTAATGCTGTCATCACATCAATCTCATGTACTCCAGCTGTTCTTCTTGGCATAGATCTTCCAGATGAGCATTGATGGTTGTTGTTGTCTATCTCTTCTAGAAGGTTATACGCTTCATCAGTCTCTTTTCCCATTAAAGCTCCTCCTGCAACTGCATCAATAGTAATCCTGGTGTTATAATTTAAACCATTATAAAATGTTTGAACCATTAACCACTTTGGAAGCCCATGATGAGGACATCTTCTTAACAACTCTTTAAATCGCTCCCATGCTTCATATAAATTCTCCATGTCTGCTTGCATGAAATTGGTTATATCATTCCTCATCTTTGCAGTTTTTGCAGGGGGAAAGAATTTATTGAGAAATTTCTATGCTAAATCATCCCATGTTGTAATGGACCCTGCAGGCAAAGAGTTTAACCAATACTTAGCTTTATCTCTTAATGAAAAAGGAAATAGCCTAAGTCTAACTGCATCATTAGAGACACCATTTTGCTTAAAAGTATCACAAATCTCTAAAAAATGAGCTATGTGAGCATTGGGGTCATCGCTCGATAACCCGCTAAATTGAACAGAGGTTTGAATCATTTGAATAATAGTTGGAATAATCTCAAAATTATTTGCCCCTATGCTTGGTTTGGTGATGCTGGAGGGTGTTCCTTGAATAGAGGGCATAACATAATCCCTTAAAGCTCTAGCTTGCCCATTCCTTTACTCCATAATTTCGTCTCCCATGTTTAGTTGAGATTCCAATGTGACATACAAAGAAGAAATAAAATATCACAACGGTTAAAACTTGATTTTTTTTTATTTCTTTATTTTTTTATATTATTATTATTATTTTTGAACACTCAAAAATGCAATAAAAGAGAACACAAAAATGAAAAAAAATAACTAAAAATAATTAATGTCTAAACTAATATTCAAGTTAATTAGTATTGATATTAATACCAATCCCCGGCAACGGCACCAAAAACTTGTTAGGCTAATTCGCAAGCGTACGAATCGTGCAAGTAATATAATAAATGAGTAGAGTGTCGATCCCACGAGGATTGAATTAAGTACCAAAATTAGATTAACTTTAATATTATTTAGACTATAAAAAGAGATGAATTTGAATAAATTAAAATAATGAAAACTAAAATTAAACACAAATTAAAAAATAACTTAACTTAGATAAAATGGGGGCAACTAGGGTATTTCAAATCCACTTATTAATCCATCTTAATTTTCAATCAATTGGGTTTCTATCAATTCAATAGGATGAATATCTAAATTGGTTAGTTTCTTTCCCAAGATTTACTAACCTAATTAAATCTCAATTTGTTAACAATCAACCTATTTTTCAATAGTTATAACAAACCGAAATTCATTGTTAAGTTCAAATTCATTATCCCTCATAAGATTTAAGTATCAAATCCCTTATCAACTATCTATCTTATGAAATTTATTACTTCAACTTGTTATGAAAATCACTTCTCAGTCTCAAATCATAATACAAAATCAATTAAATGATGGTCAAATCACTCAATCGCATTAAGAACAAGTAATAAATAATTAAAATCATGATAGAAAACCCAATCAATAAAATTAATAATTCATAACAAGTTTCATCTCAAACCCTAGTTAAATAAAATTAGTTCATAATGAAATTAATGAAATAAAAATAAAATTAAATGAAGAATGAAGAAGAGGAAGGTCCCTGTGTCGCGCCTGCTGCGTCCAATCTTCCTCATTGTGCGCCTCCTTCCAGATTTTCAATTCCTTGTCTGTCTCCAATTGCGCCACCCAGAAGCCTTCTCCCCCCCCCCCCCCCCATTCACTTTATTTGTTATCATGCATATATATAAGTGCACATGGAGCCCTAAGGCCCTTCACACGCCACTGCCATGCCTCATTTAAATAATATAATAGATATATGTTATATAATAGGTATCTATTATTCACGCCATTAGTATAGTATATAATAGATATATATAAATAATATAATTTAATAAAGATCTCAGATACCTAGAGAATGAGGCCACGTCTCGGGTTAAGGGGGACGAAAAGAGCATCATAGGTGTGCATTTTAATTAGTGTGGTTATGTTGTAGAATGGAGTATGTGCTACTATGAAAAAAAAGAAGCACGTATGTGTAATATATGTGTGACCATGAAATGAAATGAGAGTTTTAGAGTTGAAATAATGTATACGTGCCTGGTGGATGCCTATCGAGTGGCAAAATTTGAGATTAAATGGGAACCCCCTTTAAATAATCGGGGGGGATAAGTGTGGGCGAGATGTCCCTAGAATCGACCTGTGAAATAGCATAGGTTTACTTGAAATTTTGATTGATAAGTGAGGCAAAAAAAAAAAAAGAGGGAGGACGATGCTTGAGTTTAAAATTTATTAAATTTGGGAATCTGAAATGGGAAGGCAGTGATAAAAAGGCATAGCAAGCCATTGACTAATGGCAAGGAGCTGTTAACTGATCGCGAACAGTCGCCCGTTTCCTTTAATTTGTTGACTATTTTCTACTAGGCTTGATTTCCTAAGCTCCCCGTTATTTTGAAGTAATAAGGATTTATTTTAAGCCTGAATACTTATTGTGTAATGATTTATTGCCTCAGTGACAACTATGGTAAAATTTTGGAAAAATGGGGGACTTGAGTTAATGGGACCCGAAGAATAAATTATGAGGTTCACAGTTGCTAGTTGAGGTAATCTCTAGGGGTCGTGTCGATCATGCGGGTTCAGAAGTGTTTAAGGGAAGTAGTCTACGGATGTGCACAATAGATAATGGTTGGTGACAAAATTACAAAGATGAGTAATAAATATTGAGGCAAATAATAGTAAAGAAATACCTTTGGTGTATGGCCAAAAAATTTATTATGATATGTTGTGAAGGGAGAGAACTGATGAGGTTACTATTGATTTATTAATTAAGGGTAAAGGAAAATCATAGGGTATGATATAGCACTAATGAGTTTTGATGATGACTTTTAATTCAAGGAATGTGCTAGTGGTAATGCCATAGATTAGATAAGGTTACAGTTGGGAGACTAAGTTTGTTATTGATCTATTATTGAGGCTATTGGTTGCTTACCTATGTGTGGTTTAACTGCAATTAATAAGAGTGTAAGCAACTATAGTAGTGCACCTATGTTGAACTTGAATTGGAATGTCTTAGCAATGAATTGTGGTGATTTGGAAAACATGTGAGACCTATAATTAACGTGGTTAGACAAATGTACAAACTGGATTATGTGTTGGCTTGACAGCCAAGGAAGTCATGTATTTAAATTCTCATTATGGAAAAGAAGTGTGGAAGAGACAAAATTTTGAAAGAAATTGAACTACAGGAGTTTAAGGTACAATTGTAAGACTTGCTAGACAAGTGTTTTTCACTAAATGTGTCGCTTTGGGATACTCCTGTGTTATTTATGCTGAGGAAAGACGAAAGTTTGAAAATGTGTATAGACTATTATGCCTTGAATAAGGCGACTATGAAGCATAAATACCCTTTACCTCGAATTGATGATTTGTGTGACCAGCTACAAGAGATTGGGATATTTTCTAAGGTTGATGTGCAGTCAGGGTATTATCAATTGAAGATAAGGTAAATGAATGAGACAATCCTAAAATGGCGTATAGGTTGTGGTATGGTGAATGTGAGTGTTTGATGATGCCTTTGGGTTTGACCAATGCGCTAAAAACATTTATGGATCTTATGAATGGGGTATTTAAACAATATGCGGACAAATTTATTATTGTTGTTTTAATGATAATGATATACTCGCTGAGTGAAAATCTCACCGGGAGCATTTGAGGATTCATTCGTCCTCGTTGAGAGATCACAAGTTGTACGTTAAATTTAGTAAGTGTGATTCTGGTTGAGAAATAGTTTTCTTGGGTCATGTGATGTTGGGCCAAGGAATTTCGGTGAATCTTGCCAAGGTCGAAGCGATGGAAGAATGGTCGTGACCTATTACCGTATCTAAGGTAAGGAGTTTTCTTGGGTTGGCAGGGCTTAATCGTGGGGATGGTACTCAAAGAAGTATTAGAAGTGACAGAAGATGGGTTGATTGCAACTCTTGGAGACGAGGTAGGGGCTTTAGTATAACAATAGCACTATAGGTGTGTGGCTTGTAATAATGGATATGAGCCTAAGGACCAAGGCAGAGGACTAATGATGGGCTTGTGCCTAATGACTAGAGTAGCTTGTAGGCTAGCTAGTGGCAAGGGTATGAGGCCCATGAGTCGGAGCTACATAGTGAACTACGGAGACAGTCAGATGCCAAAGTTTAGGCAACATTGTGGGTGTTATGTTTGGACTAGAATCCAAGTCCCAAGGGATTAGAGCATTATGATAGGATCCTTAATTGTTTATGAAATGGTTGAAAGTTTTTAAGATTGGCAGACTAATGTTGGAGATTCGTGAAGAGATTTTTCAGAGTAGTTGTATCCGCGATAAGACTCATGGGGAGAGTCAAGTAAGAATGGTCTGCCATATGCAAGTAGAGCTTTCAAGAGCTCAAAGATTTGGGTTGCGTGCAATTGCAACATGGATGAGTGTTCATGTATGGATCATGCCAAGGCATAGAATGAACTACCCAATGTAAGACTTGGAGTTGGAAGTTGAGGTGTGTGCTCTCAGGCTATAGAGGCACTACCAGTATGGTGGGACATTTGATATGCCCACGAACAACAAGGAGCCCGTGGTATGTGCTCTTGCAGAAGGAGCTGAACATGAGAAAGCGACGGTGGGTGGAGTTCCTTGAGGACTACAACTGCACTGTCTTGTATCACTCGGGGTGTGGCAATGAGATGCTTGACGCTTTGAGTAAGAGTGTGCCTATTATGACTGGGTGGATGGCCATTTGAGTGGCGGATATTGGAGGCTTTTAGCCTATTGACGGTGAGTGTAATGCCAAGGGGATCGTCCGTCCTTATTGGTAGCCTAACAGTTTAGCTGGATTTCGTGAACGAAATACGGGAAGTATATGTGGGTGGCAAGTGTACATGTCCACGAGTAGATAAGCATAGCCAACCCAAGAATTTTGATTTTTGAGATGCGAAATGACATTCTCAAGTTTTGGGGTAGGATATACGTGCCTAACCTTTGAGAATTGAGGCAATAAATTCTAAATAAGGCCCACAGGACTTGATATACAATGCACTCAGGAGTTCATTTGATCACTCATTTGCAGACCCTGATTGGGAAATTTGCAAAGTTAGCTCTCAAGGTAGAGCCATGCAGTGACACTGCAATGGTGGTGTAGTGCACCCTGGAACCCTATATTCGTGGTTGGGAATGAAGGAAAAGTATGGGTATTGGGGACCTGTGCATTAGTGTTAATCTATTTATGATTTATAAATGGAAAAGTGAAGTTGAATTTGTGAGAAAATATGACAATCATTGAGGAGATTGTGACCTTCGGAGAATCCAGAATGGGAATAAGTACATGTGGCTATAGATTTTATCATGGGATTACCCTAAACTTCAAACAAAATCAATGTTATTTGGGTGATTGTGGATTGATATATTGATGACATCAGTGCATATCTTATCTTCTGGAAGAGCCATAGACGCTAAACAATTTGCTCCATTTTATATTTAAGAGGTTAAATGATTATGTGAGATTTCGATGAATGTTGTGTTGGATAAAGGAAATTGATTTGTGTCCATCTTTTGGAAGACTATGCGAGAGGAACTTCCTTATTTATTCGAGGATTATAGTTAATTCTAGAGGGCATGCCCAAGGCATGTGTGTGGGATTTTGAGAGTTTATATAAGTGATTGTTAGAAGTCTATATATGATATTTGTTCAAAAAACATGTCGATTCTGGGAATGTATATTGCTCAAAAATTTTGAGGACAAAATTTTGTAAGGAGGGGAGACTGTAACATCCTTGACTTTGGAAATAATTAATTTATGGGTTTTAATGTGATTTATTAAGTTATGTGCAGTTTTGAGGAAATTAATGGAAAACAATAAGATATTGACAAGCATCTTGAGACGAGATTTATGACGCTGAAAGAAATTAAAATGGGGACAATTTTTAGCACAAATGTGATGCAGCCTGAAAAATCGAATGATCGTATGAGACTTCTGGAAAGTCAATGGAACCCTGAGAGGGCTCTGATTTTATGTAAGGATCAACCCTGAAGTAGTTTAGGGATGAAACAAAAGTCCTATGAGAACACTAGGGCAAAAACGTACTTATCGAGTAAGCGTTGAATTATTAATTTTGCATTTTAAGTATTTTGAAGAGAATTAATTAATGTTTGTGGGCATAATTGTAATTAAAAAAAATACCCAAGCGAGATGATGAGGAAATTTGGGAATTAAATGAATAATTTTCTAGGGTATCATGTTACATAATATATTATATAGTTATAATATAATATCTAATTATATATGTATATGAGTGACCAAAGTCTGTGGGTGCAAATCAATGGGCTATGTGAAGCGATGCCCAAGTAAAATGTATGTATAAATATGGGGGAATGGGGCAATTAAGGAGGAAAGGGAAAAAAACAAAGAGGGAGTGGAAGGAGAAATGAAAGAGAGAAAGATAGAGAGATGAGTGGTTGGGCGGACAAAAGCCAAGGCAACTGGTTGTAATAGACGTGATGACGGCCTTGGAAGCAACTGCGAGGAACAACGGTGCAATAGCTGCTGGGAACGGCCGAAGGTGGCTTGGAATGGCCGAATTTGACCATGGCAGTAGCAGCTTCAAGCTATTGTGCAGCGACGGCCATGGCAGTGATGGCAACACGGTAATGGGAGGCTGCAGCGGCGTGCAGCGGTGGTCCAACGAGTCTGGTAGTGGCTGGCGAGGCCTGTGGAGCAGCGGCTGGCATGCAGTGGTTGTGCGCGCAATGCACTGTGCATGCGTGAAGTAGGGAGGAAGAAGGAAGAAAGGAAGGAAAAGAAAAAAAAAATAGGGAAAAATGGAGTAAACTAGGGAAAAGCTTTCGAAAATTTTTAGAAAATTCTGTGAATTAATTTGGGGCTAGAAGAGCATGTCAAAGTCAGAAAATTATCTGGGCATGCATTTTGATGTAAGTGTTTAATATGCTTTGTATGTAAATTATTTTTATCATAGCTTGCATAAGATATTGAGAAAGTGCCTAGGCATGGGATAGTGGATTTTTTACTGTGAGAGTCCTAGGACATGGTCATAAAAGGAACCACTAGGGGCCACCTAGAGCCTACAATAAGTGTGGTGGATGGGTTTGCGTGCATGCTGCACTTCATTTTTATCTATGATGTTATGTTCATTAATTTACTGCATCGCATATTGCCTTTACTGAGTCTCCAGACTCATCCTTTTACCCCTTACTAACCCAACAGATGGCTCAGGGTCTAAGAAAGGGAAAGCTGTGTTGGTGGAAGAGTTGTCGGGTAATAGTGATTGCAAACAGTGAGGATGTGGGTCATGTTTCTATGTCATTTTTTGTAATATAAATATATATATATATGTGCTTTGTATTTGACTACTGGAGATAGCTACGACTTAAATAAAATTTGATTAAAATCAAATTAAGGTTCCTGCTATGAGTAACTCAGTATGTGTGTTTGTTGGGAATTTAAATCGGTCGATTGCGGTCGGGATATAAAATATGTTTAAATATGTTCGACTGTTGGTGTATTTTATTGAGCATGTTGGTACTTATTTTGATTTGTTACCGAAAATGGATTTATATTTTAAAGGCTTAATCGAGCACGAGAATCGAGTAAATTTTTGTTGTCTATGCATTTTAAACCCGAGTTCTCGATAGTCGAAGGCAGCGAAGCCTAGACCCCACCTAGGGTGCCCACATTATTTTAGTACTTTATGATGGCAAGGCATAGCAATCCTTCGAGATAAGTCGGGGTTGTAATCGTGGGTTACAGTGACACCCAGTAGTCAGGGCGTCACTCCAGCCAAGTTTGCTCACATTTCTAGTGAAACTGAAAATCTAAAGACCTCGTCCAATGGCTAACAATGCCATGTAAGATCTGCATCACAAGGGAAGAATTTGTTTAACTACCCTTTGATTTTAATAGAATAACGAGGAGTAGTGACACACTCGCGGATCCAACTACAAAATTGCAGAGGGAAATTCACAATATGAAGGACAGTCAAGAGAAAGTCCCACTACACAGTGTCATAAGCTTTTGCTAGGTCCACTTTCATCGCACATCGAGGATGCCCCTTGTGAAGATGATATTGGAACACAAGCTCCTGGGCAAGCAAGACGTTATCCCCAATTGAGCGTCCAGGCACGAATGTTGCTTGAGCCTTATTCACAAGACCAAAAAGTACGTGTTTGATTCTATTAGCCAAAATCTTGGTGATGACTTTATACAAGATGTTACAATAAGAAATAGGCCTAAACTGGGACAACGACTTGAGATGAAGGACCTTAGGAACCAGACTAATGATAATCGCATTCATCTGTCCTAAAAGATGACTTGAAAAGAAGAAGCTCCTGATAGCCTCCACCATATCAGGCCCCATAATCCCCCAAGCCCTCTTGAAGAATTTAACTGTAAATCCGTTTGGCCCAAGGGCTTTATCATCCCCCATGTTGAACAAGGCACCCTGAATTTCCTCTGCTGAGACCTCAGTAATAAGGCCCCCTTATTAATCCCTTGAAAAACGTTTATCGATAAAAAGGGCAATCTCTTCAGGGGACATAGAGGTTAAACGGGCACCGTGACCAAAGAGGTTCTGGAAGTACGAAACCATATAGCTCGCCACTTCCTCTTTAAAATCCACAACAAATCCATCTTCTTTCTGGAGGATATAGATATGGTGATTATTCTGCTGAGCTAACATACACTGGAAGAAAAAGCGGGAACACCGGTCTCCCTCTGCAAACCACCTTATTCGAGCTCTAAGGCGAAAATAATTAGATTCATGCGCTAGAGCAGCCAAATAATCCCTATTAAGATCAACCTCCCGTTGGCGAAGATTAGAATCATGAGGGTTATCTTGCATCTCTTGCTAATTCTATGCAGACTATCTCGGAGAGACAAAACAAGATCAAAGACATGACCACTTGACTTATTAAGAGTCTTCATAGCTCTTTTAACCACCTTGAGTTTCTAGACAACCTGAAAAATAGGGACCTAAGGAATCCACTTGCTCCAACTGTCAACCACCTTATTTAGAAAAGGAGGATGGTAAACAAGGTGGTTGAGGAACCTAAAAGGGCTACCATTACTCCGAGAAGTACTAGATAAGAAAACCACGGCGGGGCTGTGATCAGAGATTCTCGATTGAAGGAAAAGAGCCTCACTCCCTGGGTAGCTAGCAAGCCACCCATCATTCACTAGGGCTTTGTCCAGCTTCCAAAAAATGCACTCTTCACCAAACCTCTTATTGTTACTCATTAGGTTTGGACCACTAAAGGCCAAATCCTAAAGAGAAATTGAGGAAATAAACCCATTAAATCTGCTCATACCCAAAGACAGAGAGGTGTTTCCACCTCTTGTCTTAGAACTATTACGACAGATGTTAAAATCACCAAAGAGGATCCAGGGGTCCTTAACCATCGACAACCCCACACCTCTTAGAGAGCTCCATAGGTGAGCTTGGTTCACCTCTTCATTCCACGCATAAATACAAGATAGGAAGAAGGGACTGATAATATCAGGACTTGTCACTCTGAGGTGAACGAACTGGTCTGACATACTCAAAACAACTAAATTAATGGCTGATGGATCATAACCAATCCAAATCTGACCTCCATCATTTATGTAATAATTGAAAATCCGTTTCCACGTGGGCACAATAAGTCGAGAGATTTCCCCAACTTTCCTTTCCCGCACCCGAGACTCTAAAATGAAAGCTGAAGATAACTTATATTGAGAGATAAGAGACCGAACCTCCCATTACTTAAAGGAGAGATTCAGACCCCTCACATTCCATGTAGTAATCTACATCATTAACACTCTTGAAGGGTTAGGTCCAGGTTCTTGGACCCCTGATGCTTCCCACCCCGCTCTCTATTCTTCTTCTTCTCCCTTTTGGCTTCAGCTCTTGTTCGGCCTACTCCCTGTCGAGCTTGTACTTATCACCCTGAACCTCTCTAGCATTAGAGTCCCTCGGGTCATCCCTCTCAACAGCCTCTCCCTGAGATTTTGTGGGGGAAGGGACGTCCTTATCCTTTTCCTTTTCATTTTAAGCTAAGACACAATATTTATTATTTTTTTATTTGATTGTCGATATCCTCAGGGTCATAAGGAACCATTACGGTATGACACTTAAGGCAATCCACCATATTCATAGAGGAATAATCAGGTTCAAAGGGTCTAGAAGATGGCCCTACCTTCTCCTCCCTAACAATTGCCTTATCCGTTCTCTCATTAGCTTTTCCTTTCTTTTTGTGAACCATAATAAAACCTTCACATTCACGTTCATTCTTATTATCTTCAGTGCTTTTGGGAATCTGATGATAATTCTTTGAATACATGAATCTAGCTTCACTCCCTTTTAGCTAAGGATGATTTGGACACCAAGAAATAGGGTGACCAAAAACCTTACAATGGGAACACACAGATGGCATCCATTGATATTCAATAGGTTGTCGAGATATCCTAGGTTCACCTGAGAGATCATCCCTACCTCACTGAATATCAATAAATTTAGGGAAGTTAGAATTGACACTCACCTAGACACACACTCTAGAAAACCCCAATCTAGTTCTTTCCTCGGTCATAGGGTCAGCATACAATGGTCAACCTATAGAACTGGCAATAATAGAAATACCTTTAAGGGACCATCCTTGAAGAGGGGGATTATGGATTTTAATCCATATCGGAACTGATATTTGGGACTCTCTAGAGATATTCATACTCGACTCCCAACATTTTAAAACTATAGGATGGCTTGCAAAGTGACAAGAACCTGCATCAAAGATTTTAAGGATATTTTCTAAAGAATCAAAGTGAAAAAAAAGAAAAGAAAAACACAATTATTAGAGAGTACCTCAATGAGACCATGGCGTTGCAAAATAATCAAGGCATGTGGGAGCACGGTGAGCTCGATCTTCGGTTATATCTACCCATGATTTATTAGGTTGTATGGAAGCAGGCCTGGGCTTATTAAAAAATGATGGTTGTTGTTTACTAAAAAAAGACCCACGAGCTTGTTGCTTTGGCCCATTAACGTGATGGGTAACCTAGCATTACCCTTTAATTCATGTGGGCCATGTTTTGGAGCCTACCCACCTAAATCATGACCAGACCCCACTCGTAGATGAAGCCCATCACCTTAAAAAATTGACCCATCTGCTTCAGCCTCCTTCTCCCTGCCATCACGTGAAGATCCCTGGAAATCAACCGATCATGAAGCGACTGCTGAGCACTTTGAAGCATGGGCCTATGTTGAAAATGGTAAGTGTTTTCTTGGTTGCCCAAGTCAGCAGGTTCTGCCTCGCCAAGCTCGGCTTCCATTAGATGAGCTTTTGCCACTGTCAGCACCACCGCCTGATGCCTTTTCAAACTCCTAGTCGGACCATCACTGAGGTTCTTAGTCCCTGAACGAAGAAGGGGAGCCCAAGCTTCCTTCTGGTTCTTATCCTTCGTGGTCCCGTCCCCACTGTCACTGCCATTGATATTCTCTCCATCGGACTGATCCACCCCACCGTGTAAGATCTGTTGGAAATGTATGCCCTAAAGACACATTTTGTTTAATTTATGGTAATGATGTTTCTTTTAGTCAGTTTATGGCACATATATTATTTGCATTTAATTGTTGGAAAAGTGTCCATGCTATTAAGTAAGTGATTCATGTGATGGGTCGTTCTTCACAGTTAGGCATGAATCATGGGTACTTAATAAGCAAGAAAATATTACTCTTGATCTTTTGATAGAACTGGGCATTCTATCATGATAAGATCATTGTGCAATAGATCCTAATGGAGGATGGCTTGCCTTAGCCAGTAAACAGTCCATTTACTCTAATTGTACAAGCGCATTTGGAATGCGTAGAGTGGACCTGTGATAGAAGCTAATGACAAAGTACTAATTATCATGGAGCTAGTCTATTACTGCTACTACGTGGACGAGTACTCTAATACTTGAGTATTAGTTGGTGGTCTAGTGAACCTAGAGCTATATTCTTAGATTCACAGTAGGTGAGGTCTATCAAAGATCAATAACCTTTTGAGTTGGGAGTATGGTTTCTAATTAGCTAAGACAGACTAATGCAAGATAGTTTCTGTGATTCACCCCCTTGTGATTGTCCAAGAATAATCAAATAATCCAGGGCCCTGGGAACGTGACTTAAGAGTGTGTGCTTCTGGGTAGCTCCCAGTGATAAGCAAGTACATTCGAGTAGTCACGGATTATTGGACTAGTGATCTAAGGATGGTAGAAATCATTTAGAGAGGTGTTAGTACATTATTCCTTTCTAAATGATGGGTGTTACGCAGAGGGGTATTTTCGTCATTACACTAGTAGGTCAAAGACATTGCATATGAAAATTATTCGTGGGGTCAGTGTTACCATATGGTGATAGTTGGAACACTTAGAATGACAAAATATAGCTACTAGGTAGTAGGGATATTTTGGTCATTTTAGTAGCCGTGAATAATTTATCTTTTGGTCCCCGGGGTAGCTCGATATAACTCATGTATTATTTAATACATTTGGCTTGTTGGGTGAATTACATTGAGAGAGAATTATTTTATTCAGAATGGTCCATAATTAATTGGGCTAGAATAAAATAATAGTTCATTAGTTTTTAATTAATTAATTGGGCTAACCCAATTAGAAAATTAATTAAATGAACTTGGCCCACTAGGGTTTGGCCCACTAGGGTTTTAACCCTAGGGTTCTCCCTATATATATTCTCTCTTTAGTTGTTTTTCATCCAAGGTTATTTTTACTCTTCTTCACCGAAAGAGAGGCCACGAGTTTTTGAGTCATACCTTTGGAAGATCAAAAGAGAGCCTTCAAGTTCTGATGCGAAGGAGCCGAAGGATTGCAGGACAGCCGTCGTCTCCACCACGAGAAGAAGCTCCCGCCCATCCTCCGCCTGTCGCTTCATTCCGTCCGGTAATCCGAAGGAAAAGTAAGTTTCCTAGATTCTAATCAATACGAGGAAAGTTTTTATTTAAAAACGCTTCCGTTGCATGCTATGTATCCTCGAGATGATCCTTCAAGATCTGCATGCCGACCTTGTCTACTACTCAAGATGACGCTCCTGATAGCATGGTGACGAAGCTCCTAGAAACAAATAGTTGGAATCCTGATTGACCATCATGAACAAAGATGACTCTTCCAGATCGCTTCTTCTGAGAACACCATTCGTTAGTGCTGGACTGTCACGAAAGCTAAGCTCCTCGTTTAATAGGTTATCTTCTTCAGGCATGAGCTTACTCCCATTCTTAGAGCCCTCGTTAATCATCATGATTCCATCATCATTAACCTTTGCCTTGTTCTTCGAATTTCGTGTATACTCTTTGTCACATCTGGTATTTTTTTTCCAGCCCTTGAGTTATTGTATCCTCTTAAGCCTCGTCATTTTCTTGATGCCCTAAGCACCTTTCTACACTAAATGGTCACCAAACATGCTTGAACTTTCCAACTGAGGCGCTAGTGCATTATCTTCCTTGACACTCCTTGTTCTTTCTTTGCCCATCTGCCCATCTACCTTCTCATCTACTCGGTCTTTGAAAACAACAGTGGTGAGGGGTTGCTTGGTGGTTTCCCCATCACTTCGACCAAGAGGTAGCCATATTTTTTCGTACGACCTCACTAGTGAAAGCTGCCAGGGACGCGCCAGAATCTCCTTTCTATTAGATTTCGTCACTTGGAAGCCCATCTTTTTCTCCTAAACTAGAGATAAACTGGACTTTTCTTGTAATCTTTTCTAGAAAGAGAAATCGTGCTTTAGGTTTTAGGGTTTAGGGTTTAGAAATCTTACCAAGTAAGAAATTGTCCTATAGAAGCACAATCTATAGCACAATTTCTTACCTGGCAGTTGGAAAATGGGTAGGATCTAACTTGGAGCTGAGTTGGCCAAAAATAAGGATTTGATTGAGCCACTTCGGATTTTGTTAGACACGTGGACATTTTTTATTTACAAGATTAGATGGTGATGTAACGGGTGGTGGATAGTTGACGTTGAATAAAGTTCAATGAACAAGTAGTAACAATCTAAAGTTTAGTGAGTAAGTAGTTACATTTTCAAAGTTCTGTAAGTGAGTAATTTACAGTGTCAATTTAAGGAATGGACAGAAGCTTTCGTCGGAAAATCTAAAATTCGAACCTGTCGGGCAAGAGGCCTTAATGAATAATGGAAGCTTTCGGACTAGGGGCCTTTCAACTAAGAACAAAAGCTGGTAAAACAAATAGCTATGGTTGATCTAGTGAAGGAGTTCACCATCACCGTTGTAGGAGATTAATGCTGGCAACTGCAAAATAGCACTCCAACCCAAGAAAGAGTTGTCAACGACTAGCAATGGGCTGTTGTGGGCAACCAACAATAGTCGTGGTTTGTTCTCTAGTAGTTCTAGTAGCTGTAACAGTGTCAAGATTTACTAGTGGTAGATTTACATCCACAACCCTTTCATTATATCACGCTTCTAAGTCCATGAGATGGACAGTAGGTGGAAGATTTGTTCTAGCTCTCAGTCACCTTCATTTGGGCTTGTTTAACATATGGGTCCGCACAAAGGGTTTCGGTGGCTACTTAGGAGTGAAATAACTTGGTCCCCTAAGTTTGTGGGGGTGACTTGGTTAGACAAGGACAAGTCTGGAGCGATCATGGAGCTAGTTCGTTTTAGGTCGCAAGAGTTCATCCAGTGGATCAAAGGGTTCGGGTCAAATGCGCAACAGAAGCAACCGATATCTTTTTCGAGCTTGAGGTAATTGTTACAATTCAAGCATTTCCATTTGATGGTTTTATTATATGCATATAACTATTATCACTGTGTGTTGTAAGAAATGATTCATTTCTACTACTTATTTGTATGGTTTTCGAAAAAGTTTTAAAAACCAATTTGTCTTCTTACATTTATCGCTAAGTGTTAGCACACTCTTTCACCCATAACCTGAACATCAATCCTAATGTGAAACCCATTAAGCAAAAGAAGAGAAACATTGTCTTTGAAAGGCAACATGCCTTAGAGGAAGAGATTGACAATCTATTGAAAGAAGGATTCATTCATGAATTTTAATACCTCCTTACATGAATTGAAAGAAGGATTCATTCGTGAAAAAAGGCCAACACGAAGTGGAAAGTCTACGTGGACTTCATGGATCTTTCCAAGGCTTGTCCAAAAGACTCATACCCCCTTACATGAATTGATAAGCTAGTTAATGAGATATCAAGCTTCAAACTTATGAGTTTTTAAATGCCTTCTTTGGGTATCACTAGATCATGATGTATCTACTTAATGAGGAGAAGACATTTTTCATCACAAAGAAGGGCACATATTTTTATAAGGTCATGCCTTTTAATTAAAGAATGAGGGGACCATATATCAAAGAATGGTTAAAGAATAAGGGGGCCATATATCAAAGAATGGTTAACAAGGTCTTTAAGGACTTGTTAATTAACACGATGGAAGCCTATGTGGATGAAATGACTGTCAAAAGCAAGAAAAATGAGTCACATGTAGAGAAGCTTGCATGATTATTTAGAGTACTAAAAAATACAACATAAGACTTAACCCCAATAAATGTTATTTGGAGTATAATCTGGTAAGTTCATAGGGCACACAACATGACACTGAGGCCAAGCTAGAAAAGATCCAAGCCATCCTAGATATGAAGTAGCCCACCTCAATTAAAGATGTTTAGTGGTTGACTAGGAGGTTAACAATTAAAAAATGAGGTTTTTGAAAGTATTCACACTTTTGACTTTCTTTCGGAAAAGGATTACAATATATAGGCATATACATTCATAAAATTAATACCATAATTCTAGGACCATAAGATCAATAAACTACCAAAAATAACAAATATTAAAGTTGACCTTATTCCAATCTCACTAACACTGAGATTTTATTCTAAATTTCCAACACTTTCCCTTAAGCTAGAGAATAGATATCAATCATTTTCAGCTTGCTTACAAATGAATTAAATCCCTTGCGAGAACATCAGCTTCTTGTGACTAAGATGAAACATAAGATAGGATAATTGTCTTATTTTCTATCTTGATTTTGATGAAATTCTTGTCAATCCCACATATTCCATCCTACTATATCAAATTAGGTTGTGAACTATGTTAATGGCACATTTATTGTCACTATACAACTTCATAGGACTGGTTAGAGGAACATTCGGGTCTTTTAGTAGTCTTTTTAGCCATATAAGCTCACAAATTCCTTGTGTTATGGCCTTATACTCTATTTCTACACTACTTCAGGCTACCACTATTTGTTTCTTGCTCCTCCAAATTAGATCACCAAATTTTCCCATAGTTTAGTGCAATACCCTATTGTTGACTTGTTGTCTTCAATCGCACCAGCCTAGTCAGCATCGACATATCTTTCTATGTTCCTTTGTTCAAACTTCTAAAATAAAAGTCCTTTTCCAGGGGTTCCTTTTAAGTAACGAAGAATTTGATTTACAGCTTCTAAATGCTTTGTTATGGGAGAGTACATAAATTGGCTTACCGTACACTCACACTAAAGACAATATTGGGCCATGTGAGAGATAGGTAAATAAGCTTACCTACCTGATGTTAATTAGTATCTATCTTAATCTATTGGGGGATCTTCCTTTGAAATTTTCTACTTCCAGTTCCTCTCAAGAGAAGTTTCAGCTGGTTTACACCCAATTTTCCATGTTTCCTTTAAATGATTTAGAGTATACTTTCTTTACCTCGTCTACTTCCAACAATTTTCATTCTTAGGAAATACCCAAGTGTACTAGGATCCTTTACCTTGAATTCAACTTGAAGCTTCCTTTTAAGTTCTTTTATCTCCTACACATCATCTCTGGTAATCACTATGTCATCAACATACATAATTAAAATTGATTTTCTTCCATAATCTTTAGCAAGCTTAACAAAAAGAATATGATTAGCCTACCCTTGCTTGTATCCAAACTACTTCTTGATAGTGTTGAACTATGTAAACCACACCCTAGGAGATTGTTTAAGACCGTAGAGAGATTTTTTTAGTTAACATACCTTGCTTGATTATTCTTATGCGTCAAAACCTAGTGGATGTTTCATATAAACCTCATTTTCCAGTGTCCCATTTAGGAATGTGTTTTTAACATCCAACTGATTTAAAGTCCAATCAAGATTTGCGGCAAGAGACAAAAGAACCCTAATAAAGTTTAATTCTGTTAAAAGGGAAAAATTTTCTTCATAATCTATTTCACATGTTTGAATAAACCCTTGAGTAACTAAGTTGGCCTTATATCTTTCAACCTTTCCATTTAAATAATTTTTTGCAGCAAATTAATATCCCCATGCTTCCAACGAGCTTCTTTCCTTCGGGTAGGTCCACTGTCTCCTATGTCTCATTATTCATTAAGTCTCTCATCTCTTCCAATACAGTTTCTTTCCACCTAGGATCTTGCATAGCCTCTTGAATGTCCTTAGGTGTTTGTACGCTATCAACTCTTGAAATGAATACCTTGTAAACTTGGGATAACTTGTAATAGATCAGATGATTAGAGATAGGATACTTAAAACAAGATCTTATCCCCTTCCTAATAGTAATTGGAATATCTAGAACATCAATCGTTGCAATATTTTCCTGTGTGAACTCCATTGGAGGATTTAACAGTTCTTGTTAGAAAGAACCAATGCTTTGGGTATCATGCAAGGGACTCAAAGTGGTTTTCAAAACTTAAAAAAAAAAAAAAAAGCACACACTCACACAACAAAAATGATACAAAATGACCCTTGCAAGACTTGGTACGAACAACCATATGCAAAAAGAAAGCATCAAATGAAAAACTACAGTAACAGTTACCTCACTTTGTTGAGATGTTGTCGGTTGCTTTTGTGATGAGACTGGATTCGAACTATTTCGATCAAGACCAAGTTCCCCGAACCTCCCTATTTCCAAGCTAGTCTGTTTTGGTACTTGCTTCCTTGGCTGACCAAACCAACTCTTACAGCCATAGGGGACCAAGTTCGTCCACACCTAGGAAGAAATGGAACCTTTCATCCCACCCATGTGCTAGAAAAGTGAGAATGAAGGTGATTCCAAAATATGTTAGCTTCTCCAAGATGAATCGGAAGTCTCATGACCTTTTGGATCACTAGAAAATAAGGAGCAAGAAGAGAAGAAAAGGCGATGGAGCTGAGGAAAAAGATGAATGTAATACCCTAGATTTTTGTAAAGCTTATGTACTTGACACATTTCAAAGGTTATAGAAATTTTAGGGCAAAAGAGTAATTTTTGAAAAAAAATCAGGAACAAGTGTAATATTCCAAAGATTTTGGGAATTGAGGCAAGAAAACATTATCCTAAGGGTATATGAAAGATTCAAAGCTAATCTAAGGGTTCAAATGATAAAGGGGTCATAGTGTAAATATATGAAACTTTGAGCCAAAGTGTAATTTTTGAAACTAGTAATGAATTCTCTGGAGTAACGAACTGGATGAATGAGCAATTGAAAGCCATCATGCAGTTCACAAATCAAGGCACAAGTTGGCATGGTGCTTGGAGGATTTTGATTGGTTGAAGATCTCTATAAATATGGCCATGGGGGTTGAAGAACAAGCATACATAGTAAGTATCGGTCGAGATTTAGGGCCATTTGAGAGGTGAGAAAGTGAGGATTTTGTTCTTGAGATAGAGGGGAGTATTTTGAAAAAAATAGGGGAGGTTTTCATTAAGAAATGAGGAAGTTATTAGGTTTACCAGAGTTTTCAAAACCTCACCGAAATCTAGGCTGAAACTGCTAGAAAACAGCAAGGTAAGTTCAATTTAAGCTTATAATCGGGTAGAAGGGCGAAAGAGAAAGTCGTAGGAACAAATGGCAGTCGAATCAGAGCTAAAACAAGGGAGAAATTCCAAAAAAAAATAGAGGACTGGTCGATTCCGCGTTGGTTGTCGCCGGAGAAGATGATCGACACATGCAATGCTCACGCCAGTTTAGCCTGCACGTCGCCCCTATTCCGGTGGCTCATGACGAATGTGAAAGATCCCCTTCCCTTGCAATTTTCTAGAAAATAAATTAAAATAAATAAAATATGTTTATGTAAAAGTGTTTGGTTTACGAAAACTCATGTTTTATGCAGAAAACCCAATCCCACTCTCTATGAACAGTTCACCTAAAAGGTAAAACAGTAAGGTAAGTGGTTCTTGCATACTTTTATGTCATCCCGGACATTTATAGTTCATTTGTGTGGCTTGATGCTTGCATAACATGTGCTTTTTATCTCCCACACATTATGTTTTTGTTGTTTTCATACATCATCACGGTGTTTATGGCTAGCTGATGGGTTATCATGTGTGATCGGGGAGCGATCATGTGCCGGTGCATGTAGGGCTAAGGAGTTTTGACATGATAACGCAACGATGATTGCAACATCCTGACATAGCTTCCATAGGTGGGGAAGGTTTCACACTCATTTGCATATTGCATTTGCATGCATGAATTTTCTTTCCTGGATCACTCACTGAGATGTTTCATATCTTATATCGGCATATTCAAATGTGCTAGGTGCCCAGGTTCCAGTACAATCAAAGGCAAGGAGGTGGTGGACATTTAGTTTAACTTTTCTTAAAGTTATTATATGTACTTGTAATCCGAATGTTGTATTGTAAATATCAGCTAGGATACTTAAGTTAAAGTATGTATAGGAGTGTGTGCGTACTTTAGTCGTATTACAAATGATACGTGTTATGGGCGATCTTCGGGAATCAGCTGACGGGCTAGACCCGGTCCCGCAGGGCGAACCCAAAATACCCAAGGCCCAATAGGCCGGCCAGAATTCCTTAGAGGCCCGCCAGGCCCAGAGATCGAGAACCACCAATGAAGAGTCTCACGGTAAAAAGTCAGGTCGCTTGAAGATAACGAGCTCGCTCAAAACAACATCCCAGCATCACAACATCACGACTTCAACTTCGCCAAAAGACGCGCCAAAGATTAGAACAGCTAGAAGACCGCGAGATAATCGGAAGCGATATACACCTGCCTATCAGAAGTAATTCAAATCCCTAAAGACAAGGAACCTATCCCTGATATTCCAAAGCCGATAAGGAAAATGCCATCAACGGAATAGACTCCTTCCATACTTAGAACTGATTAGAATTGTAAACAACACGACTCTATTTATAGAGAAGGATACGCCACTATAAAAGGAGGGATGACTGAATTACATACTATGACTCTGCCGGAATAACCAGAGAACAATCGTGGACTAGGCATCATTCGGGCCGAACCACATAAAAATCTTGTGTACTTCTCGTTTGTTCTTTTGCTTTTGTTCCTTACTCTTCGGCACCAATTATCGCATTGTGGGTTCTCGAACTCCGGTTGACAGTTCTCGTGCGTCAACAATACGCAAGTGATGCCACTATGATACCATAGGATTGTTTGATAGTTACTTTGGGTGCATGTTTGGGTTGTGTTTGTATTAAACTTTGGAAATCCTAACTACTTTACGTTTCAGGTTTCCATCATTCGCTTCCATTATTAAGGGTTTCCCTGACACCCCTGGATAATCCTAGCATGTAGCTTAGCATCGTTGTGTTTTAGAAAATAGGGTGTTACAGTTGGTATCAGAGCCAGATTTTATGATTTGATTTAGATCTTGATTTGACTAACCCTGAGGATATTTTTGATCTATGGCAGAAATGGATCCAAACATAGTAGAAAACCATAACCAATGTTCTATTATGGGTTAGTGGATGACTATTTTACAAGGACAATACATGCATCCATGGAATGCTTTAGGGTATTTCTTGGACACAACTATTCCTGTCTTGCAACAATTTCTACCGAACATGGTGGTCCCGTATAACGTAATATTACAAATAGTTTATCTGATCTCTTTGTTAATACCGGAATGGCAGGATATTGCAGGCCAACTCCTCGCTCAAGGGCCCTACGATAATCTTATAGCATTCACTAACCATTTGCATGAAATTGAAGCCAATATGGGTATAGGAAGCCATGCCATTAGCTAAGGTAGAGCATGTACAAGAACCAGAGGAACGAGCTCTGAGACCCCCTCCCGGATCTGAGATTGAATAAGAGTGATTTTTGTTTTAAGAGACAAAGGAAGAACAATTTTGTTGATGTAAATTTATAGATATGTATAAAGGAAACAAGATAGTAAAATGGAATAGCCTATGTACATATAGAATAGTGAATCGGAGCGGCTATAGTAAGATGAGATGTACATGTACAATTGGATGAAAACTATAGTGAGGAACCTACTTATGAGGTATATTTGATGTTATGTTGGTTTTACTAAACTTGAAAGCTTTATGATGACAAGGTAGGTATATGACAGCTCTGGGTCATAAAGAATGACCACAAAGGATTGGCAACAAATTTGATGAGCAAGTGGGATGAGATGAAGATAAGTAAGTATATCAATCATTTGATGGATTAAACCCCTTGCTGCTATCTTAGGTGACTCACTGGATTTTAAGAAATAATTTTAGATGTGGCTTGATGGAATCCTTTAAGAAACTACTTCCTAGAAATTTGATGAATTAAGGTTTTGGAAAACTAACCGGGTTTTGAGGATATTCTGATTTGTGGTTTGTTAAAACTAATAAGTATTTGTAGGTAAGGGATCTAAAAATCTTAAGGATTTTAAACAATCGTCTTTGGAAGATAATTTGTATTACGAAATTTTTCGAAGGTTGGGTGATCCAAATTAATCAAGGTTACTAGTGGGCACCAAGTCCATAAGAACCCTTTTGAGGATTTTTAAAAGGGATGTTTCGAAGTCTTGAGAATCTTAAGAAGATAATAAAACCCTGAAAGATTGTCACCTATAAGAAATTTGGGATTCAAGAAAATAATTGAGTTGAGATTACAAGCTTAATAAAGGTTCGATAGGCATATCGCGAATTCCTTATATGAGTTTAGGGAAAAGGGTGATTGATGTATATATAATTAGATGAATATAAAAGACTGGAAATATGTGGTTATAGGTTTTAATCCTGTTAGCTAAAGTATGGGTATTTCGAAATTATGTTATTGTTAAATATTTAATTTTTAATCTTATGACCCCTTATGTGGATATTTTTCCAGATGGTGAACACTTGACGATCCCGAAACCTGGTGCCAAACACTCCTAACCGACATAGGAACAATAACCAAGAAGAAGAGTTGCAACATCTCCTTGAGGAAAGAATGAGAACTTTCCAAGAAAACCCACTTCAAGAAAGGAACCAGGGATATGGGACACACATGGACCGGATGGAAAGAGTCTTGGAGAATATGGTCACTCTTATGCAGAGAACATAACCAACGAGTCAGGCTATCCCTTGAATTTCTGATATTAGTGACAGGTTCCACTGGTTAAATCTGCCTATTTTTCGAGGAAGGGTAGGAGCTGACCCTTGTGAAAGCGAATACTAGTTGGAACAGATTGAGAGAATCTTTGATTTCGTTGGATGCAGTGAGGAGGATAAACTTAATTGTGCCACTTTTATGCTTCGGGATGAAGTAGACCACAAGTGGAAGACCATCCAAAGAACTTTGCAAGCCCCTATGGAACAAGGTACACCGATTATCGAATGGGCATAATTTAAGGAACTCTTTAATGCTAAGTATTTTTCTTTTTGTAAGAAAATGGAGAAAACTCAGGAATTTATGAATCTGAAACAAACTGGGAATATGACCGTTACCCAGTATGAAGACAATTTTACCATGCTAATTAAATATATGCCCATTTACAACTAGGATGAAGAAGCAAAGGTTCAGAAATTTCTCAATGGGCTGAAGATGGAGATTCAACATACGTTAAGCTCATTGAGGGCACATACCTATGCTGAGGTAGTTCTTCAAGCTCTAACCGTTGAAAGTAATCTTCATTGTATGGACGCCCTAAGAGAAGAATTTCAAGAACCCGAGGACTCGAAATTTGGAAAGAAACATGATTTGAGCGTCTGAGGAAAGAATTTTAAGCCTAAGGGTAGTTTCCCTAAATGCCAGAAATTTCATCCTAAGAGACCATGCAACGTTGGAGGTAAGGTTGACAGCCAAATTGTAGGTCCAGTTGCAAGCCAAAGATGCTTTACATGTGGGAAAAGTGAGCACTTGGTTCATGACTGTCCTAAGGGGCCAAGGTGCTATAATTGCCAGCAGACCGACCATCCACAGAGGAAAAGGACTAATGAACCATGGTCAAGCATGAAGGATCAAGAACCGCAACGAGACTGTGTATTTAATTTGATGCAAGAAGATGCCAATGCCAACCCAACAATCATACAAGGTATAACGATTTTCCTTAATACTCCAATACAAGTGTTAATTGACTTGGGATCTACCCATTCATTCATATCACATGCATTGGCACGTTGCTTAGGGTTGGAATTAAGGGAACTAGGTTGTCCAATGGTAGTAACTACTCCCTTGGTAAAAAAAGTGAAGTCTTGCATAGGCTATCAGTATGGAAGGATCATATTGGGGAATAGTGAATTTGCAGTCGAACTTATGTCCCTAGAAATTCAAGATTTTGACTAGATTTTAGGAATGGACTTCCTATCCAAATACAATGCCAAAATTGATTGTCAAGAAAAAATAGTAGACCTAGGTGACAATGGGGTTTGGGAAAGATTCTGAGGGTAAAATAATGAGAAAAGGACCAAATGGATATCGACCCTCAAAGCTATTAAAATGTTAGAAAATTGAGCCTACAGGTATTTGGCTTGAGTGTAATTGGAGAATAAGATGGTCAAACTCAATGAGATACCTGTAGTAAATGAATTTCTTGATGTATTTCTCAAAAAATTACCCGTGCTACCCCCTCATCGAGAAATTGAATTTGCTATAGATGTCGATACCTCCCTACAGAATGACCTCAACAAAATTAAAAGAATTAAAAAGTCAGCTTCAGGACCTTTTGGACAAAGGATTTATCCAACCTAATATGTCACCTTGGGGAGCACCCGTGTTGTTTGTAAAGAAAAAGGACAGGAGCTTAAGGATGTGTATAGACTATCGCCAGCTAAATAAGGTAACCATTAAGAATAAGTACTTGCTCCCTAGAACTGATGAATTGTTTGATCAATTACAAGGTGTTAAATTATTTTCAAAAATTGACTTGAGATCGGGGTATTACCAAATAAGGATTAAAAAAGGAGGATGAAGCAAAGATTGCCTTTAGATCTCAGTATGGGCATTATGAATACTTGGTGATGCCATTTAGGTTAAGTAGCGCACTTACAACCTTTATGGATATGATGAATATGGTGTTTAAATCATATTTGGATCAATTTGTGATTGTGTTTATTGATGATATTCTAATTTATTCGGCTAGTAGGGAAGAACATGAGCAGCACTTAAGGATTGTTTTAAGGACATTGTAGGAACATCAGTTGTAGGCCAAATTTTTAGATGATAGAGAAAATAATCGAGTAAGCCTAGTAAATCAATCGAGTATATCAATCTTTTAATTGAGTACAAATTCATATTACTCAAGTAATATATAGATTAAATATATCAAGTCAGAAATTTCATTCTCTTAATCGAGTATAAATTCACATGTAATCAAGAAACCATTTGTATCTCATTTTGTAACTGAGTATAATTATTCTATACTCGAGTAATGATCTCATTCAAAATAAGCCTGAAAGCTAAATCAATTAGGCTTACCTTTTTAATTGAGAAAGTTCATTTGTAATCAAATAAGTTTATCCTGTCTAAAATATATTCAATTACAAGTTATAGTTTATTCGAGTAAGCATAAGACTATACTCGACTAAATATACTCTTGTACTCAAGTAGATAATGCAAGTTTTTGACAAGGAAAAATTAATCGAGTACTTAAAATTTGTAATCGAGTAATCATCTAAATGTACTCGAGTAAATTTTAATTGTAATCGAGTACTTATTCTCCAAAAAATTGTTGAGTCTTTGGCACTTTGATGTAATTAAGTACTTGAATTTGTAATCGTATAAATACTTATTTATACTTGACTAAATTGAGTTTTCCCATCGAGCAAGCTTTACAAATTTTCATCGCAAAATTTTAATCGAGTACAATCATTTTGTAATTGAGTAAATCAAAAAATAGTTGAAAACAAACTTTGTACACTCAAGTAAATATACAACTTAGTCGATTAAACTGTTGTTTGTATATCGATTAATATTTGGCAATTTTTGAATTTATAGCCGTTACAGAGCATTTAATGCGCATAATTTTTGAATTTTTACATTAAAATTGATGTTCTAACTGATTTGTGATATGTTGTAGAGACAAAAAATGATAGTTAGACACATAAAACATTCTTCATTCAAGGATATTCTATCAGATGCATTAAAAAGAATAACACTACATAAAGAGGCTAAAGTCTGAAGGAAAGAAGAATGTTGAAACAACTAATCCATACGATACTCTAAAGTTTTCAAAGTGTTTCATTGCTTATGATCCTTCGAAAGAAAAGAAAAAGAGATTGTGCTTCCCATTCCTATCTTTGTATCTCCTTTTACAACCAAGAGAAGTATCTATTTTATTGTATCTCACCTGAAACTTTCCCTTATATCTTTTATTTTCACTTTATTGTGAAATTATAAATGTTAAGCTTGATCCTTGAAAAAGACATTGGTTGTGGTTGATTCAGTTGTAAAAGCCATATATTGTAAAGATTTATAACTGAGCATGTTAAAAAAGTTACCCAAAAGTAAGTTTGGTTAACTAAATCCTTAGTGAAAGCCAAAAGTAATTAAGTAAATTTCCTGAACCACTCTAAAATTTTAGTGTACTGCAATCTTTTATTTCTCTTTACTTTCAGATTTAATCTATTTGAGAACTTTTTAAAATGGTGAAAGCTTAATTCACCAATCTCTTAAGTTAACTATGTTTTACACATCATATATTTGAGTAAAATAAGTATATAATCGATTAATCTCTTAAATGTT
Source organism: Diospyros lotus (assembly GCF_014633365.1). Taxonomy (NCBI): domain Eukaryota; kingdom Viridiplantae; phylum Streptophyta; class Magnoliopsida; order Ericales; family Ebenaceae; genus Diospyros; species Diospyros lotus. The sequence continues at coordinate 88,600 of NW_026267109.1, read as the reverse complement.
TAAGTCTTATTTGATACAAAAAATTAGTCGAGTATAACACTTGTTACTCAACTAAACATTTCCTTACTCGATTAAAACGATTATTACTCAGTTAAGCTCATACATTAGTTGATTAATCTTCAAGTCATAACATATATCTTATTATCAATGCATTCTAATGGAGAAAGTGTATTAAAGTTTTGCATTTAATTTCTCATCGTCAAAACATTCTCAAAATTAGACTCAACAAAATTTAATGATATTATTATAATAATTTAAAGTTTGATAATTTTATGTTAAATAATATTTTTATAAAATTATGAATAAATTTATTAATATAATTATAAATTAGCCTATTCATTAGTTGTTTGCAAGCCTATAATTAAGTTTACTCACAAGCCTTTAATCGAGCTAACAAGCCAAATTTTGCTGAACTCAACTTCAGTTCATTTATAAATCGAGATTTAAAGTCAGGTTCAAGATTGATTCATTTATCTTAACGAACGAAATCGAACGAGTTTTTATCGAATCAAACACTGAATCACTGGTAAAAGCTCAACTAATTTGCGACCCTAAAAAATTGGTCTTTAAGACTCTAAGATAGGAGAAAGAAAGGGAGAGAGAGAAAAATAAATAATACAAGGAGAGGGAAGAGAGAAATAAGAAGAAAGGAGATAAAAAAAAATTAATTTATGGAAAAAAAAAAAGAAGAAAGTAGAGAGAAAGTCAATTATTGTAATTAATTATTTATTTTAATACTTAAATCTGATTGTAAGAGTGCCGATTAGGAAGAGGAGTTAATAGTTTGTGAAGTTTGCTTCTTGCGGCAGCTATTTTAGTATTACTTTAAGATATCATAATAATAATAATATAAAACAAAAATTGAATTAACATAACATGCATTACACATATATAATTGCGTAATGTTGAACCTAAGCAATATATGCGTATTCATTTTTTATGTAATATCGATGGTTTATTATTCGTCTATAAATTCTTTATTAGAAACTTTATTATGATTTTATATATTTTGTATAATAAATGTATTAATCTGTTATTTCGATATGTTTGAACAATACCCAATGCTACCTAGTACCAATATTATACCGTAAAAATAAGAAATTCGATATCTTCTCCAATACGGTGATGACATTTACGTCATCAAGAATGTGTTTTTTTCTTATTCCATTCTTTTTGAGTAATAGGTATAAACTACTCGTTGTTTAATTAACTGTGATAGCGTTTGTTAAAATGAGCAAGATAAAAGAGTATCAAGATAAGGTTGAAATATTTTTTGGACTAACATATGGAATAATTAAGATAAAACTGGAAAGTGTTTCAAGATTTCTATTAGATTATTTGTTAAATTTTTTTAAATCCACTGATAATTACATTTTTTCTTTTTATATTTGTTAATGCATATGATAAGCATTAAAATAAGAGTTTTTTTTTTTTACCAAATTCATTCAAAACTGTTTGTCAACATTAACAAATTTATGATTAAACAATACCCAATGCTACCTAATACCAATATTATATCGTAAAAATAAGAAATTCGATATCTTCTCCAATATGGTGATGACATTTCTATTCCATTCTTTTCGAGTAATAGATATAGAATACTTGTTATTTAATTAACTTAGATAGCGTTTGTTAAAATGAACAAAATAAAGGAGTATTAAGATAATGTTAGAATATTTTTTGGACCAATATATGAAATGATCAAGATAAAATTGAGAAGTATTTCAATATTTTTATTAGACTGTTTATTAAATTTTTTGGAATCATGTACTTTTTCTTTCCATATGTTTGTTAATGCATATGATAAACACCAAGATAAGGGATTTTTTTTATCAAAATATCTCTATTATCAAATTCATTCAAAACTATATGTCAACATCAACAATAAATTTATGATTAAAATAGTTTTTTATGATTAAAGTGAATTGTCAAAAAATGAAATAAAAGTAAAAATTAAAAATAGTGTTTTATTTTCTAAATCCATATTCAAAAATAAATTCTAAAAAGACTCAAACTAGAAATAATTAAAAATTGTCAAAACATATTTTCATAATAGATAATAAAATATAAAATTGAATAAAATAATTTAAAAAGTCAGTGAAAGGAATTTGTATTAGATAATAAAATATAGAGAGAGAGAAATTTAAATTTTAAAAATTGTCAAAACATATGACAATTTAAAAATGTATTAAATGAGTAAATGACATTAATTATAAGATTTAAAAAAATAAGTTCTTTTAAACCAACCTTATTGTAAAACTAAGATTTAATAAATTTAAATTTTAAAAATATATTAAATGACATTAATTATCCTATAAGAAGTATACAAGTAATTTGGATTTATTTATAAAATATCAGATAAATTTATCTAAAGGGAATCAAATAAATTTATCTTAAAAAAAAATCAGATAAGAGATCACGTGAGAATTTTTTTTAAAAATGTCAGATAAGTTTAACAAACAAGTTAAAAATGACAAACGTACAGAATGCTTCTCATATCTAACATTTCCCCCTATATCTTAATTAACAAACACCAGCTTAATAGATTAAATAACACTCACACCCTTTGTAGTTAATTTAGGCTATTAATTTTATATAGATTTCCTATAATTTTAAAAATATTTTGAGTGATCTTTATAATTTAATTTTCTTGCAAATATATATACTCCTTCATTACAAATATTATTACTTAAATCTTCATTAAACTAAATATTAAGTTAATTAAATAAAATATAATCTAAACTACTTAACTAAAAAAAAAAAAAAAGTTACTCGATTGAAATAAACTATTACTAAAATAATAATGTAACACAAAAGTTGATTTTAGGTAAATTAATTAGTTGATTTTGAAATGTTATCGTTTTGTGAGGTTATGCTAAATTGATTATTTAGGTAAATTTGTTTAGTTTGAATTATTTTCTGACCTGTACAATTAATCCAAGAGCATAACCAATGAAATATTAAATGATGATTGCAATAACTACAACCCCTTAACTAACTTAATTTCCTCATGGTTAATCCCCTCCGTAGCACAGCTAATTAATTATGTAGGAAGTAGAATCTGGTGACTGCAATTAAGTTCGCGAGATTCATTTATGCTTCACACCAAAATATTGATTCTTGCATTCTTAGGGTATAAGTTAAGTGGTTAGATTATGATAAATTAAAATTCATACTAATAGGTTATGAGTTCAATTTCTTAATTTGCGTTATAAGATAAGGTCTCCGACTACGATTTATATCATCTATCAAAATCGAGAACGCGAGTAGTGAGGGATCCCACAAGGACAATAAACCCAAATTATCAACTCTTGCTATTTGTGAGGCCATAGCTCCCATCTTTGGGGGAGTGATTCACCTAATCCTGTTGTTAAGGTCATGATGGTCGGACTCGTGATTTATAAAGAGAGTGATACACTTGGGTAAAAGAATTTTGCGAAAATAAAAATTACTTGATTTTCATATACTAAAAAGAGAAAAGAACTTTTCTAATGGATGTCTTTAGCTCTAGGGTAATAATTTTCATCTTATTTTCAAAAAAAAAAAAGTATGAAACATCAAGTGCAATCCAAAAGTACAACCAATAAGGTATTGAATTACAAACTATAGGCAAATAAATCCAACAATAAGTTGAACGAAAATTCTGTTGACGGGATCAGACTTGAGACTTTGGCAAAACTGTTAGTTGTTTAGGTTATGGTAATTTTTTTGTTGAATATTTTATTATATTTATATTATTAGTAATATCAATAATAAATCTAATACCTTATTTAATATGATAATTATAATTATACTCCAAAATATATAATTTTCAGCAGTTTTAATAAAAAGATTAAGTTAATATGTCAAGAGTTTCTCAAGTGTTATATCTACATCCTTCCTTCTCCTAGTACACACAAATCATCCACACACATAGTGTAAGAATTTAAAGTAAAAAATAAACCACGATGAAACCATCAAGTACACAATTAAATACAAAAGTTTTACATAAAAAAACTTAAATTGGGTATAAATTACAGACATAAAGAATAAAATATCATTATGATAATATTACTGCTATAATAGTGATATTGTTGCACTAGCTTCAGGAAGGAAAATCTTGAATTGAATCCCAAATTGACCGGTTGATGTGAGCTTATCCATATGGTTATGCACTCTTCAAATAAGTATTCATTTTCTAAAAGATTCTGGCTTTCGTGCTTTGGTGGGTCTCTAAGATCCTTTCCATGACCTATGTTCGTTGAAAGGATATCTATATAATCCGATCGATTGCCTAAAGCCTACGGTAACAACGAAATCAGGAAAAGTATACAGAAAATGTAGTTCCTTTTCTATTCTATTAGTATCTTCTATTAGATTAATATTAATTAGTGATCTTGACTTAATGAGTCATTTCTTCTGTGATGAATTGTTGACATCAATCCCACATTGTCTTTATGGACCAAGGAGAAAGAGGGCTTGATGGGGAGAGGATTGTACCATGAGAGAAGGAAGCAAGAAGGTCAACCTCTTTCAAATGTAGAACATAGATTTTGGCAATGCAATGTAGTTGAACTCTTATGTCAATCTAAATGAATCATCATTTTCATGGAGGTCAATCTTTGCCTGTTAGGCAAGAGGATAGCAAGTTACAAATTCTGTCTCAATAGGGCATGTATTTCTATTACTATGAAATTCATAAATAAAATAATTACTGATGGGTTACCGTTATCCTTTTTGTAGTGACGCATTTTGTATGTGTTCCTAAGAAAAGGAATTTGTCCATTTTTTGAGGTCCCAAATAGGCGTGAAAACACATGAGAACTCTTTAATGGAAATGGAAAAGATGTATAAATCTAGTTTTTTCGAAAATGTTAAGATTTTTGGTGCAAAAGAAGGGGTTGATCCATATCATCTTGACTTGGTTATGTTTCTTCTATTTTTTTAAGAATATTGAGTCGGGTTCTTCTTTCACTTGTATAGAATAGAACATGCTAAACGAAATCTTCTTCATGTAAAACCTACTTGATTTAGATTGGAAAAATTGTGCAGTTTTATGAAATCATGAGCTATGGCTCGAATCTGTAGTCAATCCTATTTCTGTTAGGGACAGTTTACAATTGAATCTAATTTTTTTCATTATTTTTATACTTGTAATAGTGTGAATGCATACCTATTTATAAATCTACTACTCATCTATAGATATATTTAAATAATAATTAACTCATATAAATTTATATCCTAATCAAAATATGAGTCACATAAATAAATCTTGATGAGATATGAAGATAAATCTTTAATTTAAAATGAAGTCTCAATCATAGTTAAATTTAATATCATAATAACAATTGAATTTAAAGTCTCAATCATAGTCAAATTTAAATTTCATATCACAATTATAACACATACCACAAATAACCCTAGCACTATTGATCACTCAAATCCCGTACAAGACCTAGCACTGTTGTTTTTTGTTCCCTAATAAGGCCCAAGGCTATGACGATTTTTCGGGTAGGTCTTCATAGGCTTCGGCCCGAGATTGAAGGACCTAAGACAGTCACCATTTTCTTTTGGCAGCCCATTTTAGAAGTCGGGCCACAAGCCCACTGCCCACTTTAAAGGAAAAATGGGCCTCGGCCCATTTACTCAAGTGGGGTGAAGCCCACTCAACTTAGCCTTGTAGGCCTCATATAAAAAGGCCTCTTTGCCCTTTGTTTGGTGTATTTTTCCTCTTGGCCGAACCCTAGTTCTTTCCCTTTCTCTCTCGTGTTTCCTATCTTGGCCAATTGCTTCATCACTTCTCTCTTGATTCATCCAATTGTGATGGAGGCATTCTTACCTTCTATAGAGATGATCCTTCCTTCCTTGTTTTCAATCGTATTTCCTTGTGTGAGAAAGGCAGTCCCTCTGATGTCGCTGGAAGCCTCTACATATTCAGATCTGGGTTCTTTATTCGGGTAAGCTCTTTCTCTTGGTTTTGTGTTTTGAACCCATTGTCTTTGTGACTGATCTACCTTCTTTGGTAACCTACTTTGTGTGGCTGTGATTGTTTGGGTGAGAGAGGGTTTCTTTGGTGTTTTGGTCGAGAGGTGTTGGGGCTTTTCTGGACTTATGGTTTGAGAGCTTCGTTTGTGGCTTGTGGTACCTATTCATTGGCATTACCAAGAGTGGTGACTAATCTTTCAGATCTGAGCCTTGAACGGTTTAAATAGGGAGTTTTCTTTCTGTTTTCTTACGATCTTGTTTTGATCTATATTTTAATTCGATTTATTGCACTAACCCTTTCTGTTTTGAAGAGATTTTCCGCAACAAATGGTATCAGAGCCTTGTGTGGCTCCTCGGTAGTGCTTTGTTCGAATTAGATCTGAAAAGCCCTATCGTTTTCAGATTCGATCTCATGGTAAGTTCGTTCCATACCAAATCTGATCTCGATTCGATTGCTCCTTCCAGGTTGTGAGTTGGGTCGAAAGGACCCCAGATCCAAATCCAGCAAGTCGCGAGTATTCTCCTTGAGCAGCACGTGGTTGTTCACTCGCCTACTGACCAGCGACGCGTGAGCTTGCAGGCGATAGCGCATGGAGGCCGAGGTGCCCTTCTTCTGTTCCAGATCTGAGCCTGCATCATTCACAAATCTCAGTTATGAGATCTGTACTGATAACTTCTCTTATTTCCTTTTTCCAGCAATTAGCAAGTCATCGTGTGGGGGTGGCCATTAGGTTTGGAGGTTATCCTGTGGTGGTAAGCATTGCTTGTTAGTAGACTTAGGATTATCTGTGATTTTCTTGTGCTAGCATAAACTATTTTGGTACGGTTAAGTCTTGCTTAGAAAACTAGTGTTATTGTGTTATGTGTGAAATCTGTCTTAGTTATTCCTATCTGGTTAGGCTGAAATTGAAACCCTAAAATTATTTTGTTTGTGTGTGTTAAGCATATTCTTTTGTGTGAACATGTTTGCACCTCACTTTGAATTGGGGATTTTCAATGGGAAGGGAGATTTCTCAATTTGGTAACAAAAAAAGAGGGGAATTTTGGTACAACAGAAAGTTTCTAAAGCCTTAGATGACAAATACCCCGAATCATATACTGTTGAACAAAAAACTGAGGCTGGTGAATTGGCTTATACTTCTATTATTTTACATCTTTCTGATTCTGTTTTAAATAAGGTAGGAAAACTTGATTCTACAAAAGAGTTATGGGAAAAATTGGAAAAACTCTTTGTGAAAAAATCCACACCCAACAAACTTTTCTTGCTTGAAAGTTTTTTCAGTTTTAAAATAGACTCATCTAGGGATCTAGATGACAACCTAGATATCTTCAATAAGTTGGTGCAAGATATAACTAATTGTGGTGAAAATGTAATCGAGGAATACAAAGCAATAATTCTTTTAAATGCAATTCCAGATGCATATAAGGAAGTTAAAAATGCCATTAAGTATGGTAGGGACACCTTGACAACCGAAATAGTCATAGATTCCCTTAGGAGCAAAGATATGGAGTTAAAAAGTGAGAAAAGACATGGAGAGGTCCATTTGATGAGAGGTAGATCTCAATCTAGAGGACATGAGGGAGGTGGTAAGAAGAAAGGTAGAAGTAGGTCTAAGTCTAAGGCTAAAGGTAAGGGTAAAGGTAAGTGTTTTGGTTGTGGGAAAATCGGACATTACATTAAAGATTGTTATGCCAAGAAAAATAAGCAAAAAGAAAAATTAAAAGATCAAGAAGAAGCAAATGCAGTAACCTCATTTGACCCTAGTGAAGTTTACATGCTTCTAGATTCTGACTCTGTTGAAATTAATGTTACTCTTAGGGCACACGGGCAAGAACAGATTTTTGACTCAAGTGCATCATTCCATGTCACATCCCAAAGACATTGGTTTGAAAATATGCGCGAATCCGTGGGTGGTCATGCCATAGTTTGTAGTAATATACCCTATAAGGTTGTAGGGATTGGAGACATCACTCTTAAATTAGAATCAATATATGTCTTAAAGTTGAGAGATGTTAGATTAATCCCTGAAATGGTTAGAAACTTAATTTCAGTAAGAGAGTTAGAAAAGAATGGTTTTACAAGAAAGATAGAGAATGAAATGATAAAAAATTTCAAAGGGAAAATGGTGGTATGTAATGGAGTTAGAAGAAATGGGATATATGCCTTAAATGCTGAGGTAGTGAGCAGCTTAGGCTCTCACATTGATTCAATCAATTCGGATGCCACTCAAAAATGGCACAATAGGTTAGCCCATGTAAGTGTTAAAGGGCTTAAGTTTCTAAATGATAAGGGAGTCTTTGGTAAGGACTATGTGTCCGATATCCCCTTTTGTGACCATTGTGTGTTGGGCAAACACCATAGATTATCCTTCTCTTCAAATGTGCATAGAGCCTCAAGGGTTTTAGAGTGTATCCATTCAAATTTATGGGGACTAGCATCAAATCCCACATTTGGTGGGAATAGATATTTCTTGTCTATCATAGATGATTTTTCTAGGAGAATGTGGTTTTCTCTTAAAAGACAAAACAAAAACATTTAAAAATTTCAAAACTTGAAAAACTCAAATAGAAAATCAAACAGGCAAGATAATAAAATATCTTAGAAGTACTAATAATGGTCTAGAGTTTTGCAACAAGGATTTTGATGACTTGTGTAAGGAATGTGGTATAATAAGGTATAAGACTGTCCCTCACACCCCACAAAAAAATAGGGTGGTTGAGAGGTGAATAGGACCCTCCTAGATAAGGTTAGATGTATGATGATTAGCTTTAATATACCTAAATCTCTTTGGGGTGAAGCAGTGATGACTGCTTGTTACTTGGTTAACTTAACCCCATCAGCTACATTGAAGGGTGACACTCTTTATGAGAAATGGCATGGAAAATGTGCAGAATATTCAATCCTTAGAACTTTTGGCTGTGTTGCTTATTCTCATCAGAATGAAGGAAAATTAGAACCTAGAGTAAGAAAATGTGTTTTCTTAGGATATCCTGAATAAGTGAAGGGTTATAGGCTTTGGGATAGAAGTCAAAAGGGAGTGAAAATAATTGTAAGTAGAAATGTCACCTTCAATGAATCAGATATGCCTTGTTTACAATCAAATAGTGACAAACAACAAGAAAGTGAGGGTGAGGATTCCCTAGAATGGTCTAGGAATATTAGCACCAACATTCCCTCCACCTCAAGTGAGGTGGAGAGACAAAACCAGACTGAAGAAAATGAGGAAAATGAGATAATAGAAGAACAGTCTCCCATAGAACAGCCACCGCTATCTAACTATTAGTTAGCCCGAGATAGGGAAATGACATCCCATAGGATTCCTTAAAGGCTAGAATCTGATTTTGACTTAGCCTTTGCTAATTATCAAGATCTAGCCAACAAAGAACCAAAAACATATGAAGAGGCCATTAGAAGTGAGCATCCTAAAAACTAGATAGAAGCAATGAGAGAGGAGATGGGTTCCCAAAATAAAAACAATCCGTCGGAGTTAGTACCTAGGCCAAAAGATAAGTCCATTGTGGGCTGTAAGTGGATCTTTAAGGTTAAAAAAGGTACAAGTGAAAAAGACCCCATAAGATTTAAGGGTAGGTTTGTAGCCAAAGGTTTCACACAAAAGGAAGGGGTTGATTACAATGAGATTTTTTCACCAGTTGTTAAGTATACCACCACACGTGTCATGCTTGCATTTGTTGCATATTTTGACTGGGAACTTGAACAATTAGATGTTAAAACTGCTTTTTTGCATTGTGACTTAGATGAAAAAATCTATGTTTCAACCCAAAGGTTTTGAAGATAAGAAAAAAAATTGATTTTGTGTGTTTCTTGAAAAAATATTTATATGGTTTAAAGCAATCTCGTAGGCAATGGTATAAACGTTTTGATTCATTTGTTCAATCAATTCAATTTAAAATAAGTGATTTTGATCATTGCCTATATCTTCAACATAAAAATGAAGATGACTGTGTGTTTCTTTTACTTTATATAGATGACATGCTTCTTATTGGCCTAGATGTTAAAAAGATTAATAGCATAAAATCTGCTTTAGGTGGAGAATTTGACATGAAAGACCTAGGTATAATTAAGAGGATCCTAGGTATGGAAATTGTAAGAGATAGGTTAAATTCCATGTTATTCTTGCATCAAATTTCATATGTGTTAAAAATTCTAAAAAGATTTAGCATGCATGAAAGCAAATCAGTTTCTTTACCCTTAGGAGCCCATTTCATATTGTCAAGAGAAAAATCTCCAGCTAACAAAGAAGAAGAGGAGTACATGAGTAAAGTCCCTTATTCTAATGCAATAGGATCGGTTATGTACCTCATGGTATGTACTAGACCAGACCTAACCCATACAGTTAGCAGATTAAGTAGATTTATGAAAAACCCAGGTCCTATCCATTGGGAAGCATTGAAATGGTTGCTTAGGTATTTGAGGGGTACTTCCAATGTAGGTTTAGTGTATAAACATCATTCAAATAAAATGAGTCTAATGGGGTTTACAGATTCAGATTATGTAGGTGATAGAGACAATAGGAAATCAACAGCATCCTATGTGTTTACTTTATGTAACTCATGCATTAGTTGGAAGTCTCAACTCCAACACATTGTTGCTTTGCCAACCACAGAATTTGAATATATAGCTGCTACAGAAGCAATTAAAGAAGACTTGTGATTTAAAGGTTTGCTTAATGAACTGTGTGTTCGAACAAAAAATGTTATTATTTTTTCTGATAGTCAATCAGCTATTCATTTGTGTAAAAACCCTATTTTTCATGAGTGCACTAAACACATTGATGTAAGACTGCACTTTATTCATGATATTATATCTCAAGATGTTATTAGACTTGAAAAAGTGCATTCAGATATTAACCCCTTTGATATGGGAACAAAGGTGCTTACTGTTGAAAAATTCAAAAGGTGTCTAGACCTTCTAAGCATTAGTAAAGTTACGTGAGAATTGATAAGGTTTTCTTTCTTAAATTGCCTACAGATTATTCTTATGTTTTCTGCTGTGTAATACCCCATATCTGTGTGAGGTCAGTGCATAATTTAAATGAATTTAAAATACCGAAAAGTGGGTTTAAAAGTAAAATAAATTGCTGAATCGATAGAAGGGAGTACCTCGGACCCTAGATAATTAAGAAAAAATAGTATAGCATCATCAAGTAATATAAGTTATGATTTTTGGTGATGAAAGAAATTGGATCAGGAACAGTTTTCGGTACAACTGTCGATCGGACTGAGAAAATCGAATCGACGTAAGAAACGTCCAAAAAGTCAACAGAGCATGTCAATGACTAATATTTTATGTATAGAACAACCCTTAAGTGATTCCAGAATGAATCGAGTGGATTTAGGGCCAAAACGATCAGTCGGACCTAAGTATAATTTTCTAAATTTGCCCGAGAGAGGTCAAAACAGTAATTTTTTAGAAGTTTCAAGGGAGAAATGAGAAGTACTAATCTTGAGGGTCTTAGTGATGGTGCTGCGAAGACCAGGGGCTTGAGGATAAGGACCAAAATGCAAAAGAAAATCTCAAGAGGGCTAAAATGCAATTTTCAAAAATCTGCTAAAGCATGGAAGATCTGGCCACGACTTTTGGCCAGAAAATCTGGAGATTTGGGCAGCAAATCTCGTCAGGGCATGGCCAATGGTAGTCTAGAAGGCGTGTGGGAGAAGACATGGCCGAAAATTGGCCACGTGTGGGTCGGTTTTGGCCTATAAATAGCAAAAGATTTTGGCCAATTTTGAAGCACCAAATTGCTCAAGTTTGAGGACGAATCGAGGGAAGCCAATAAGGGGCTTTTGATCCTTGAGGCGAGAGGAGCATTTCTGGTAAGTTTTGTGAGTTTTCGAGGTGATTTGAAGGTGTTTCAAGGGTGGCCGGAAAGTCGCGCGCGATGGTCGGACCGAGCCTGATTTTGCTCGATTTGAAGGCCCTCCGGTGGTTGTTTCGAGCATCCAAGGATGCCATAGTGATCGACTTGAAGAAGGCTTTCAGGTGGTGTGATCGAGGAAAGATTCCAGCGCTGACCAGCGAGCTGCTGGCCGGAGAAAATGATGCACGTGCAGTGCACGCGCTGTCTTCACTCGCAGAGACGCGCCTAGGCGCATGGGGGCGCGTGTAGGTGAGTTATTTTCCAATTTTTTTTGTATTATTCTTGGAAAATTATTTTAGGAATTGTTGTGCAAAAACATTTGGTGAAAAAGGTTAGTGGATATTTATTTTGGATTATTAGTGAGGAAAAATGGGAAAAAAAAAGGAAAATGTAAGAAAATTAAGGAGAAAATTATAATTGTTGGATAAATATGATGATTAGGGTGCCTTACGGCTTAAGGAGAAATGACTCGTGTGAAGTTCAAGGTGGGCACGTAAATCAAGGCATATCACGCTTTTCGAGAAAATTGAGTAGTGTCTAAAGGTGAGTGTTCGTCCCTATGGCTTGGTTTATTGTGATGGTTTGTCCAAATGATTATTTACACATGTATTAGATTTCGTACGACAAATTACATAAATTGAAATGTTGATTTTATATGCATGTTATGATTTTCGGCATTGGCATGTTATGTGTTGTCCATGTGGGACGTAGGTTGTTAACCTGTGACGTAGCCCTGAGTGACAGCACTCGGGATGCGTACCAAGGATTAATGCTAGGTGACCCACTTGGGACGGGGCTGAGACGGACTTTACCCTACGGTACTCAAGTGACGGGGCTAAGAATGGACACCACCCCGGTTGTTGGCTCAAGTGGCGGGGTTGAGAGTGGACGCCACCCCAGGTTCCTTTGAGCAATAGCATTAATACCAAGGTGTCGTTGATTCCGGGGATAGTGCTGATGTGATAATCTTGGGGCTAGGGTTGCGTTGGGTTCTAGAATGCTTTTTGAGTAGGAGCGTAATGCCTAACAATGACAACGGGGTGATTCCCGGGTTCATATGTCGAGGTTGTCCCTCTTAAACAAGATTGTGTTTGCCAATGGGTCGATGTGGTCGTGTCGCCTTTAGAGAGATTGCATTTTCCCCGGTTAGGGCTAAGTGCTGTGTGGGATTCTCTTAGGCTGGGGCATGTCAGGATTTGTCGATTTATTATATGATTTTGCATATCTGCATGAAAATGTTTTTGAACTCTCACTTAGATGATTCAGCATCTAATTTGGACTATGTCCCTGGAATATTCAAACATTCCAGGTGAAAGTAGTGGTGCCAAGGGAAAAAATGTCATCGAGATGTAGCTGTTATGTTTTCTTAGGTCTTTGTTTATGATTACGATGTTTAGAGATTATGTAATATTTTGATATTTTCATCTAAAACATCGATTTGGTTACTGTAAAAGTAATTGTCGGATATATATCATTGAGGTTTCGATCTTGCTTCCGCTGATGTGATTGATAATACCTGTCTTAGTCTATTAATTTTTAAAATTTTGATATGCTGAGAAGGTACAATCGGGATTGTCGGAAAATGATTATGATGAGGGTATGTATATCGAAGGGCTTTTGTTGTGTGTATGAGGTTGAAAATATATATATATATTCTTGAAATCTCGAGGTAATGCACGTTTTGGGAAAATGGGGCATTACATGCTGTATGTTTTTTTGCTACATGTATGTGTTGGCCTTATTAGGAAACAAGGTGGAGATTTGTTGTTTTTTGTTCCTTGATAAGACCCGAGGCTATGACGATTTTTCGGGTGGGTCTTCATAGGCTTCGTCCCGAAATTGAAGGACCCAAGACCATCGCCATTTTCTTTTGGCAACCCATTTTAGAAGTCAGGCCACAATTCCATTACCCACTTTAAAGGAGAAATGGGCCTCGGCCCATTTGCTCAAGTAGGGTGAAGCCCACTCAATTTAGCCTTTTAGACCTCATATAAAAGGGCTTCTTTGCCCTCTGTTTAGTGTATTTTTCCTCTTAGCCGAACCCTAGTTCTTTCCCCTTCTCTCTCGTGTTTCCTATCTTGGCCAATTGCTTCATCACTTCTGTCTTAATTCATCTAGTTGTGATAGAGGCATCTTACCTTCTATAGATGATCCTTCCTTCCTTGTTTTTAGCCGCCTTTCCTTGTATGAGAAAGGAGGTCCCTCTGATGTCGTTGGAAGCCTCTACATATTCAGATCTGGGTTCTTTATTCGGCTAAGCTCTTTCTCTTGGCTTTGTGTTTTGAACTCACTGTCTTTGTGACCAATCTACCTTCTTTGGTAACCTACTTTGTGTGGCTGTGATCATTTGGGTGAGAGAAGGTTTCTTTAGTGTTTTGGCCGAGAGATGTTGGGGCTTTTCTGGGCTTATGGTTTGAGAGCTTTGTTTGTGGCTTGTGGTTTCTATTCGTTGGTGTTACCAAGAGTGGTGACTGATCTTTCATATTTGAGCCTTGAACGGTTTAAACAGAGAGTTTTATTTCTGTTTGCTTATGATCTTGTTTTGATCTATATTTTAATTTGATTTATTGCATTAACCCTTTTTGTTTTGAAGAGATAAATAACCCTAAATAAAATATGAATGATAATTCACTTAAAACACTCACAATAGATCACTCAAATCCCGTACAAGACCCAGCACTTTTATTCCTATTTGAATTCGATTCACAGTTGGGAGTCACCTCTAACAGATGTAAGAGACACAAAGCATATATCCCAACACTTCCTAACATTAATCAAGAAGCAAATACAGACATGCAACGATCACATATACAAAAAAACATAGAAAAACGGCCGGCCGGCGAACTTCATCGGCGGCCATTTCCACGTCAGACGCCACAATAAGCCTTGAGGGCAGACTGTGCTCTCTGGCCGGCGTCCGTGTAGTAGAATCCCAGGAATTGCACGTGGTCGAAGGGCTTGAATAGCAAAGGATGCTCTTCGTCTACCAGCTCCTCCGGCGCCTTTATCAGGTAGCCTGCTTTTGGGATTGAAAACAATCCGGCGGAGTATCTCTCCTCGTTTCCCCTCATCATCACCCTGTGGTATGGAGAATGCAATCGCCCGTTTGTCCATGCCTGTAACCAACAGATCAAATAAATGTACAAATTCATCATTTCTACAACTCAACACGTTATGGAGCTGTTAGATAACTCTTTAAATTCTAAGTCAAGATTAATGCGAACTTATTCAGTCAATAGGCGCAACTCCATGTAGGAGTCTCTTACTAATGTTTGTATTAAGTAGAAATACAGACAATGATAGAGGTAATATATCTAATATTCCACCGGAATTGTTATCCATTGCTAATTACATGTAAATAGGTTGGCACCCCTAGTAAGTGTCCCATGACTGGGCAAGGGGTTGACCAGATATTTAAAATAAAGAGGATCCTAATTGGGTTCTTTGTGCAAAACTGTATATTGATTGAGTTTTAGTGAAGCATCTATTACGGGGTTCAATTGATTTTCGTGTAAGTGACCCTATTCCAAGAGTGGTACTACAAAGCATATCTGGTGAAAGCATGGAATGAAGAAGAGAAACCAGCTTACGTAGAAAGAATCTCCGATCATGACTACGAAAGAATCCGGCGACGGTTTTACATCGATCCACTGGCCGTCCTTCGTCTGCACCTGCAATCCCTCAACATGATTCTGATACAGGATGGTAACTATGTTCTTATCAGTGTGGGAATTCAGCCCCAGCCTCGTGTCGCTCGTTTGGGGGCCCTTGTACTTCATCAATCGGAGAAGATAGTTCGTCGATTCCATGTGCTCGTCCACGTATTTCTCCACCCCTAAGCCCTCCAAAACCATCCGCCTGACCGTCCTATCAAGCTCCGACAGTTCCTCCGAGTAAGAATGAACGGCTTCGCTGCCAAAGATGGAAAATTTCAACAACTCGATTAAACTGTATTTTCGCGCAAAATCAGGGTGAAAAGGATCGATTTCGATAATAATCTACCAGAAACTAAGGTTTCCTTGAGGCCACAAGAGGCGAGTGAATCCCTGAGCCTTTTCAAGGTCGGTTGCGTCGTCGATGCCCATGCTCTCGTAAAGCGGCACCATCGGATACTGGCCGACGTAGCCATGGAAAGGCTTCTTGGAAGTGTTTCGGAGCTTGGCTTCCAGGGGGAGATTGAAGAGCTCTTCCAATGCATCGATCAGGGCCTTCCGGCTATCGGAGGGCACTCGGGAGAACGATGCCTCGAAGCAGCCGTATTCTTGGAGGGCTTCCATGACTCGAGCCTTCACCGAGTCCCATTCTCCAGAGCCCGGCCTGAGCTCCGGGCCGGAGAAATCGATCACCGGAAGTTTCAGGCTGGCTTCTGAACCCATTTCGACCCCTTTTTCTCGTGTTGCTGAATTCGTAGGATCAGTATCTAAGCCTCTTTATAGGTGAATTCTTATGATCATTTGTGATGTAAGTAATGAGATTAGGTTGAAAGTTCTTATCATCAGATCATATATAGCGCAAGATCATGTGAATAATAATTAGTTATTGCCAAGCCAAATGCTGGCTGTGTATTATTTCATAATTGAAAAACATCTAATCATACGGGTCTTTGATTGAGTGAGAGTGGTCCTCTCTTTTAATCATCTTTTATATATTATTAATTTTTTATAAATAAATTGTAGGATTGTCTTGCTTGTAGACATACTTATATTTTAAAAATAATAATATCATATAAAAAACTTAATTGATAACCGAACTAAATCAACTTGTATTTTTCTTTGTATATGATATCAATCTCGATATTACTCATATATGATATGCTAGGTTAAGGGCACTTGACAGATGAATTTGTAATTTTGACCTCCTAACTCGTAAAGTGTGATTATACATTTGTTGAATAGAATCCCGTTACTATTTTGATAAAATAGTGTGTCTAGATATTATCTAAGTAATATTATTAAAAATAATATTATTTTAGTAAAAGAAAATTTGTTTGTGGATATTAACACCCTTGTGGTTAAAACATTTGATAAAGCTTGGTTAGCATTCATCAATTGGTGCATCAAATTCAATGTGTTGTACAGATACAACTTTCCACCATTTCATTTCCTCAAATTCTTCAGAGTTGGTAGCATGTTTGGAGCTTTTCAACTAGCCAAAATTCGACTACTTCCTTATTTTGAACTGCTTAGTAACTAAGGGTTAGTATTATAAATATTAACTTTCACGTCAAATACTGGTTTAATTTATGACTATATTTTATGCACTCTAAGCTATTATTTTGGGAAATAACTGGGTGTTGGTATTGACATTTGCATGAATGTTTCTTGTAATGCTTTGGGATGCATGTTTTATGAATTGACAATTTTAGAATATTGTTCATGTCCTCTCCAAATTCTTTTAGGTGAATAGTCAGATGTTGATATCATAAATGTTAATATTCGCATAAAAAGTATTCAAATGCTTATGGAGATTTGATAAATGAAGATTGAGAGTTCATATTTTCTAATTAAGTGCAGCCCTTTTGAGGGTGACATTTGACATCTGTATAAAGTTGTGTATAGTCTTTTTTTTGTTTTTTAGCTCAAAAGTATATTCCCTTATTTGTTAGTCTAGTTTCTTTTTTGTTTTAGTTTTTGTTGTAAAACTCGAGATATGCCCTCAACCTAACATTATAAATGATTTGGAGTTTTGTTTCAATGAAATCATATTTAGGTAGCCTTTGTTAAAATGAGTAAAATAAGGAAGTATCAAAATAAGTTTGTCATGGTTTTCAGATCCCAAGATATGGAATGGTTAAGATAAAGTTGAGAAGCATTCCAAGATTTTTATCAAGTTGTTTGTTAAATTTTTTAAAATATACTGAAGGATACAAATGTCATTTTTTTCTTATCTATAAAAACCAAGATATGTTTATCTTGAGAGGGGGGAGATAAGGATATTTTAAAAGATCCAGATAAGAAATTATTAATGATTTTTTTAAAAATAGTTAGATAAGCTTAACAAACATATTGTAAATAATAGAAATCCGTAATGCATTTCATATTTTAACTTTTTCACCCCTTTAAAAAAATAATCTTACTATTTGTCCAATCTTAAAACCATAAATGATAGGATAAATAACCACCAAAACAATATATCGAAACACTACACCTACAGGTATCTTCAATGAAACTATCATTGTAAGTGTTCCATACGAAATACGACATGTACTGACGATGTGACATTAAATATAAGTTAATTTATGTCCAAATCCAAGAATATTTTTTAATGTTTGAATACCAAAGGACAAGTGGTAAGAAAGGGATGAGTAGGCTAATTTTTCGCTAACATATGCGATATATACTGTAACTCCCATATAATGCCGCAAGTGAAAATATAGAGTGCTCATGAATAACCTAAACTTTGACTCCACTATGGTTTATATATTTAAACTTGTTTGTTTAGCTAAATAAATAAATTTCAAGCTAAATAAATTATTTTTAAATTTGTCTAGATAATTAACGAGTTGCATTTGAGTTTAAGTTTAAAGGTACTTGAGCTTAAGTTGAATTTGAGCTAAATAAATTGTTATGTTACTTGACTTACAAAAATTTTAAATTGTTATGTTGTCAGATAACATAATAATTGCTCGACACAGATAAAATCAGATAAGAGCGTGGGTCCTCTTACCCACTTTATATGCCCATGTCGGGCAAACCCGACACTAACAAGAGAACAAAGCTAACTTGACTTATTTGAATTCATAAACAAATTTGTTTGTGACTTGTTTGTAAGCTCATTTACAGCATGTTTTGAATAATGTGTGTTTTTTATAATTTAAAATTATTTAATATATTATTTAAAATTTAAATATATATAAAAATAAGCTAATTTTAGTCTCTTTTTAGACAAACAATTAATGTTAAAATAAAAATCTATGTAATGTTATATATTTTAAAAATATTTTGTGTAATGTAAATTTAGCATTTGATATAACTTTTATAACAAAGCCAAACAATTAATTTCCGTCTTTTGACATGTTGATGTTTGTCCCCTTGGCCCTTGGAAGGAATCTTATCACATGAATGCCATTTAAACAAGAAAACAAAAGGGCATGATGGAGCTTAATAAGTTAAAAAAGTGCTTTTAAAATTGAAAATTGGTCCTTGTAGATGTTGCAAGCAAAGATAAAGCTTAGCCTAGGAGCCACTGTTGCCCTTAAAGCGAGAGCAACCTTTCGTTAAAATGTGCTTTTAAAATTGAGAATTGGTTGTTGCATTTAGTCGAACACTTAGAATGCAGACGAAGTTAACGATTAAATTTGTGGATATATAGTTCGGGGTCTTTTCCAAAGTGGTCCTCTAGTCTCGTGCAGTTGCTTGTCATGGTGATCTTAGCATATTTTGTCGTGCCAGCCTTGCTGTTTTATGTCCGTGGGAATCTTTATAATGTCCATAAACTAATTACATAGTGTCACATCATTAAGATTTCGTAATATATATATATTATATATAGATAGCCAACCAACTATTAATTTTAGCAGGATGCTATAAAATGAAGATGATGTATTATACTAACTTTTGTACGAAAATATCATTAGAATGATACATTATTTGTAGTTTTCCAATTATGAGTGTTTATTTGATGGATCTGTATTTTTCTTTTGTAAGCTATAAACAGTAGTAGTAATAGTTAGAGCTATCAACCCATGCATAATATATAGTCCATGCATGCATGGGGCATGCGCGCGCAAGGCCCCAGGCCAGGCGCCGGCCATAGACAAATTTATTATTGTAATTAGAATAATATTTCAACTATTAGATACACATAATGCTGGTGCTGGGTAGGGTAGACAGATGACAGATGAGAAGCACTTATATTGACTAGACTCCAAAATATATAGAACTAATCCTACTCTACTAGATGAGATGAGCAACACGTTTGAGTGATGTTGCATAAAAACCACTAATAATCAATCAGGTGAGGTTACCCTTACTTGCTCCAATTTATATAAATCAATTGGGCTTGTACAGATGATGCCCTGCTTCACAAAAGAAGAGGGTAGGTCAGAAAGGCCTACCCGAGAAGAACCTGGGCTTGTGCCTAATTGGGGGGTTTTCCATTTTCTTGGGAATAATTTTATTTAAAATTATTATAACTTTAAATATCACTCTATTTATAAAAATTAGTTTACACAAACTTTTGTTTTGAAAGTAACATTTCCTTTTTTTTTTTAGAGATTGTTTCACAACCTCAATCTTCCTTTTAGCAATTTTGCAATGAACGCCACCGGCCATCACCACCACGACCTTGTTCGTTTGCTATTGGCCATCACCATTAACTCCCTCATTTGACCATTTCACCACCATTAAGCTCCACCATTGCATTGTCCAACCATCATTGTTGCATCGCTTGCTCTCCTTTATAGTGGAGCCACCACTGCCATTGCCATTGTGGAAGGTCACCACGAGCCACCGAAAAGTCGTCGCTATTCTGGGCTCTCTACTGCCTTCATTCCAATTGTAAAATCTTCTTCTTTAGAGAAGTTTTATGTATATTACGCGTTTGAATGTACAATGACTATTTTATAAATGAGGAAGAGATAAAGCTATGGCTAAATAATAACAACCTTCCTAACTAATACCCTGATTTGGGGAAACTAATCTAGGCAATAAATCAAATATATATAGAAAAAAAAACAAGAGAGAATCAAGGAGTGATTATGTATTATCTTGATTCTTAACACTCCCTTTCAAGTTGAAATAGATGTTGATCATTCCTAACTTGCTGATAAGATTTGAAAATTGTGGCGCACTCAATGATTTAGTGAAGATGTATGCTGGTTGTTTTGATGTTGATATATAGCAAGTCTTGACTATCCTAGGTTGAAACCTTTTCTCGAACAAGGTGACAATCAATTTATATGTGTTTTGTTCATTCATGAAAAATCAAATTGGAAGTTATGTAGAGTGGCTTGATTATCACAGAATATATTAATTAGCTATGAATACTTTATTCCAAGATCATGTAAAATGTTTTGGAGCCAAGTAACCTCACAACAAACAGATGCTATGGAAAGTTATTATGCTTCTGCACTTGAGCGGGAGACGATAGCTTGCTTCTTAGTTTTTCAAGAAATTAGAGAACTCCCAATAAAAACACAATAGCTTGTGGTTGACTTTTGTGTGTCTCGACATTGATCCCAATCTGCATCACAAAGGTATTCAACTGTAATGAACTTGTGGATGAGAGAAAGATACATTACCCAAGTGTTTTCTTGATGTAGTATAGAACTCGTTGTGAAGCTTCTAGGTGTGGAACTCAAGATTTGTCCATAAATTGATTGAGAATGTGAACAAGATATATCAAGTTTGGCCTTGTGATAGTTAAGTAAATTAATCTTCCAACAAGTCTTATGTAAGAAGAGAATTTTCAATATGATTGCCCTCTTTCTTATTAAGAGATAAATTCTACTCCATTGGAGAATTAACGGACTTCACTGCCAAGTACCCCATGTCTTCTAATATTTCAAGTGTATATTTCCTTTGTGAAATAGCAATTCCTTGCTTGGATCAAGATATCTCTATGTCTAGAAAATATTTCAAGTTACCAAGATCCTTAAGCTTAAATTGTTGCATGAGATGAGCTTTAATTCCTTTAATTTCTTGGAGATTATTGCATACTAGAATGATATCATCCACATAGATAATGAGGGCAATAAAGGAAGTACCATGGTGTCGAACGAATAAGGAGTGATCTGATTTGGATTGTATGAAGTCTGCAAGGGTGAGGACTTTGGATAGTTTGATGAACCATGACGAGAAGCTTTCTTAAGCCCATACAAAGTTTTGTGAAGCTTGCATACACGTGTCTCCCCCTTTCATTCGAAATTATAAGGTAATGTCATGTAGACATCTTCCTCCAGATCGCCATGTAGGAAAGCATTATTGACATCCATTTGTCGAAGGTGCCAATTCATGGAAGATGCAATCGCAAGGAATAGGCAAACAGTAACAAGCTTGGTAACAGGGGCAAAAGTCTCATGATAATCGAAACCTTCAATCTGATTTTAACCTTTTGCGACCAAGCGTGCTTTATAGCACTCGACAGTGCCATCATAATTGAATTGGATCTTGTAGACCCATTTAAAACCCACAAGTTTCTTGTTGGGAAGCAAAGGTTGGAGAGACCAAGTGCCATTATCATGGAGAACACAAAGTTCTTCGTTCATGACAAAATGCCATTTAGGATCTTTGACGACTTGAATAAAGGAGGTAGGTTCTTTGATAGCAGAAATGGAACTAGTGAAACCACGATGGATGGGAGAAAGTCTATCATAAGTAAGAATATAAGACAAGGGGTGAGAAATACCTTTGACAACAGTCAACATCGAGTGAGACAACCATAGCGAGTGAGTATGTAACGACCCATTAGTAGGTCTAGATTATTTAGTCATTATTTTTTGTTTGCATGGTATATTGATATATTTTGTTATAACTCGATCAATGTGATAAAATGGAAACTCTCTATATGTTGAAAAGTCAAAGGCAATGAAAAGAGGAGATTATGTGTGTGTAGAAAAGTCAAGAAATGAGGATGTGTATGTGTGGAATAATCTAAGCCATAAGGGTTGAATAAGCAAAATCTAAAATGGTTGAAAAGTTAAGGATATGGGTGTGGAAAAATCAAAATGGAGTAAGGTATGTGAAAATATCTTTTAAATATTGAATTATGGTATTGGAGATTTAGATAAATGGGATTATGTGGAAAATTCAAATAAAGAGGAGATGATAAATCTTGTGGGAAATGTCTAAAGAGGGAAAAATTTAATTAGAAAAGTCAAATGCATAGGGGGATATGTTGGAATATAGGCTATAAGGAGAAGGACAAAATGGGAAAAAAAAAAGTGAAAGGGGTGGTTGAAAAGTGGCAGCAGAGCGCTCCTATCCCCATCCCTTCTTCCTTCTCCATTCTTCTTTCTTCTTCTCTTCTTCTTACCCGATTGTCTCTTCTTCTTCTTCCATCTTCCTCTTCTCTTCTTCTTTTGTTGATTTGGAGCTTCAATGGGTGTAGATTTTCAGTTTTTTGGCAAGTCTCTTCCTTAGATTTCATCTATCAAGACAAGTTCTCTTATCTTCTCCATTTATATGCAAGTTCCCTTCTCTCATTTCCATATTATGCAAGTTCTTCCTTTTTCACACATAAGAGGCAAGCTTCGTATCTCTTTATTTTTGGATGCAAGTTCTAATCCTTTCATTTCTAAACTCATGGATGTAAGAATCTAGAGGATGTTCCATAAGAAAATCTCTTTGTTTTGCAAAATAATGGTTTGCATGTGTCTATGTAGAGTGGTTTGTAAATATCTCTTGTTTCTTGTTTAATCTTGTTAAACTCCTTTAAAACTTCAAATAGGGTTTGTTTCACCCCATAATCCTTAAGAAATAATAATTTTATTGGTTAGAGTTTTGATTTAGGCAAGAATTTGGGTGTATATTGCTCTAATTGTGGTTTTTCATTCATTGTTCATGATCCAAGTCTCTGTCGGCTGACAGTTTGTCTTGGTCTATTGATAGTTTTTTCAAAAAAAAAAAAAAAAAGCCTCCATCAGTAGACTAATGCTTCCCCATCTGTCGGCAACTTGCACATGTTGTACTCTTTAGATCATAACATTTTGTGGTTATATCCGATTTGAGATTCTCTTTTTACGTTGTAAACTAGACTTCATAAGATTCATTTTGGTATATTATTTGGCTAAGTTTTGAGCCTGTAAGATCCCTGTGAAGTTCATGCTCAAATCTAGAAACTCTGTTTCCTCATAATCCGACTATGCCCCAATTTTTGGAATATAACTTTTTGTGGTGATATCCAAATTGAAATTCACTTTTTTTTAGGTAAACTAGACTTGAAACATGTCTTGATAATATTATTTAGATTATTTGGTCAAGTTTTGAGCCCGTAATAGCCCGGATAATCCTTGCTTAAATTCTAGAATTTTCCTATTTTGGGTAGTTTGTCTTGCTTTAGCTTTTGGGGAATAAATAACTTTCTTGAGGGCATGATTGGAGTATGATGAGAGCCATTGATGGGCTAAGTGATGATACTGTTAGAACTGAAATGATGAGGCACACACCAAGAGGGGGGTGAATTGGATATTTAAAAAAAAAAACTTGATAGAAACTTGAAATCCTTTTGATGGAAAATTTAATGCAAGTAAGGATTATTGAAATGCTTGAAATAATAAATGAAATAAAATCACAAGCAAGAGAAGAACATAAGAAATTATAGTGGTTCGCTTAACCCAAGCCTAATCCACTACCTTAGCTCCTCACTAAGGATTTTCAAAACAATCAACTATCAACCCCTTACTCAACCCAAGTAGGTCCTCTAGTTCTCGACTAGGAAATTTACAAACCTCCCAATCAAATAGGTCCTCTAGTTACACAAGCTAGGAAATACAAGAAATGTACAATTGGATAGAATCTAAGAGATGAATCTCTTAGTTAAAATGTCTCTCAAAATTAAACAAAGCTTAAATGAATGTATACAAATTTAGATCAAAGCCTTGAAGAGAGAAAAATAAAGCAGAGACGATTTTAAATACAAATGAGAATAACAGTAAGCTCAAATCATTTCATTCCCGTCCATTAGCCTTCTCTTGATCTCCTTGATATGTATATATATAAGCATCCCAAGAGTCTTGCCCAAAACTAGCCGTTTATGACCGTTGGAATTTGAAAAACTAGTTGTTAGAAGCTTTCTGTGAAAAGAGATAGTCGACAAAAGATAATGTATAGTTGACTATATTTTCAAGTAAAACTAAGACATAGTCGACAAACAAGAAAACATAGTCGACTATCTTTTAAAACAAATTACCCATAGTCGACAAACACATTCACATAGTCGACAAATACAAAAATATGAAGAAGATTTTGAAAATCATATACAAACATAGTTGATAGAAGAGAAACCATAGTTGACTATCCTTACATGATAGTCGACAGAATGAAAAATAGTCAACAAAAGCCATATATAGTCGACAGATTATACAAGCATAGTCAACTATCCTTAGGCATAGTTGACTATTGACAAGCATAGTTGTCAGCACTAAACCACATAGTCGACTATCCATAGACATAGTCAACAAAACACAAACACAAAGTCGACTATTCTTTTTATAAAAACTGAATCATTAAATGATAACATGAAAAAAGAATATTTAAATCATAAAATTCTTTAACATTGAACTCTCTTAACTTTATTTCATCATCAAAATACAATTATTTTTTATCATCAAAATTATATCAAAGGCAAAACATCAGATACTTCTAGTTGTAATTCCTTGAACGATTGGAAGTGTCTTATTGAGCATTCTTGATGCATTTTGTATTCACTTGCCAAGTAGGGCTTCTTTCTCCCTACATTTCTTTGTGGAATGATACTATACCCTAATGGGATATGTTCCAAATGGTTGGTATTGCGTTGGTTGTGTAATTTTGTTTATGGTTATGTTACATTGCATTATGTTGCTATATTAATTCGCATGATAATGTTGGGCCATGGGTTATATTCATTAGGGGGCATGCTTTATATGTGTTGAGAGCATGAGCATTGGCATGACACAGTTGGTCGTTGAGTGCTGACTTGTGTGATAAGTGAACATATACATGTAGAGCATTTGCATGTGTGAATTACTATGTGGACGTGACATTACCTAATGCTTGGCTTATAAGGGCCTTGCCATCACGTTAATGCTGCAAGAGCCATTGCATTCTTTATATGTTGAATTGCATAGAAACGTTGTGGATAAATGATGAGAAGGAAGCATGTCTTCTGTTGATATGTGATATGAGATCTTGATATACGAGCTAAGGACTCGACATGATGTGATTGTGAGTGCTTTGGCACGTGATAATGATAGAGGTGGATACGAGAGCCTTAGGCTTATGTTATTGATTTGGTAGCTTGTGCTTGGCTGCTGGCAAGTTTGTATACAGAATCTTGGGTGCCAATGTGTGCATCTTTTGTGGGCCCCAATGGACCATATATGTGCATCTATGCATTTATGATTATGGCTTGGTATTGTGTTATATGATCGCATGGCATGGTATGTGTGTGATATAACATATGATATGGCATGGATTGTATGTCGTTTATGTATATGGGAATGACGTGTGTTTTCAATGTACGGCATGATATGCATGATGTTTTGGGAAAGTCCACCCGTATCCATTTTCAGTTATTTCTATATGCTTGTTGAGTCTTATGGCTCATCTTGCTTTAACATTATTCTAGGTTAGGGGGAAAAAGAAAAGTTTGATGGTATTCCTAGTGGCGTTGATCCTTTTTGGGGCAGTTATGTGTACAAAGGCAATTCCGACTGAATAATTCTTTGGGGGTTTTGCTTTTCGAGTGTAAAGGAATGTCTATTATGTTTTTGTTTCATCTAAAGTGCACCTTTTATGTAATTTGGGGAATTAGACCCCTTTGGATGTAATAAATGAATTTGATATGTATCATGTTTTTGCTATCTATATATATATATATATATATAAAAGTTAAAGAGAATTTGAGAATGCTTTTATTTAAATTTTTAAGTCACGGCCTCCAAATTTTGGGGAGTGACATGTTGAGCCAACTTACTCTATTTAATTTTTAATTAAGTTTTGATCATTAACAAAAATGATATTTTGTACAAAATTATTTTTGATTAATTTATAAAATATTTAGGCATAGTATATGTATTACCAAAACTAATATTTTTCATTAAAATTATTTTTCAAGTAATTTTAATATGCATAAAAAATCTTAGATAAAAATATATTTTTTCAAAATATTACAATGAATAGTGAACAGTGATCGACAGTTATAAATAATAATTGGACCGTTGTCAATAGTAACTTTTTCAATAAAAAAAAAACTATAAATACCCTCAAACTCATTTTGAAGACACCCAAATCCTCAAATTCTATATCCAAAGCACTCGAAAGCTCTCAAACGCTCTCAAACAAAACATCCAAGCAATCCAAGGCTCACGAAACATTATTGCACATCCACCGAAGAGCCACAAAGTAAGATGAGAAAAAGATATCGTAAAGTTGAATCTGATCTTCTTCATTCAAATTGAGGTCATAGTTTATTTATTTAAATATTATTATCCTGTATATTTTATGCTTAATTGTTTATTTATTTATGTCCAAGTGTGAACAAATTATTAGTAAACATTTAAAATATCGTTGTGGATTGTATTAAGGGTGTTCGCGGTTCGGTCTAGCAGGTTTTGAGCCGGTTTAATGCGCCAAACCGCAAGCTTGATTTTCTACCAAATCAAATCGAGCGCACGATTTGATTTGGTGTGAAAATCCGAACCGAACAGCACTTCATTTTGTGGTTCGCTACAATTCGATTTTCGTGGTTTCAAAAATTTTGCTACCAGTCCGGTCCTAGAATTTTTACATACACTCCTAGAACTTTTACATACACTAATCTAATAGAGAAACCAAAACAAATACCCGATAAATATGTCAATAACAGGTTTGCAAAAAATCAAGCAGGAACGAACCACATGCAAGATAATTAAGCTGCATATATACAATTGTATATACTCACATATTGATGTGTGATTTATATACAATTAATTCGGGCAAATGTAGCCTAATCAGATATGCATATAGTGATGAAAAGAGTGTCGATCCCACGAGAACTAGATCACAATACTAAAATAATTTTAATTTAGCCTAAGTTTAATAATTAATTAATCAGATGAATAAAAATAAAAATAAATGAAAAATTGAATTCTTTATGAGAAAAATTAATTAATGAATGCACTAGGGTTTAGATTTCATTTAATTTGGGTTATGTAATTATCTATTCAATCCGATTCAAAATCAAAAATACCCTTACAGTATTTTATAATTATTTGCATGTGATAGTGGATTTCCCTCAATTAATTAATAAGCTTTCTCAAGTCATATTAATCCTTTATTAATTCAATTTCACTGTCAGATTTCTGAATAGATATCAACGAAATAAATAAGTATTAAGTTCTTTGGAAACCTCTAATCTCGGAAGGGGATTTGACTCACTAGCTTCCTTGATTCCCACGTATGAGCTAATCATCTTTCGATCTCATAGTCAAGCATGTGATTTATATTGCCTATGGATCTAATTTATAACAATCCTTTAGTCAGTCATGCATAAATCAATAAAAGGAGGCTAATCTTTTAAAGAATTAAGCACAACAATATAAAATTCTCATACAAATAATAATCGGATTTTGAATCAAACTAAACAAAGAATCACATAATCCCAAAATTAAAATCCATCCAAACCCTAGCTAAAATAATTTAGCTAGACATTATTAAAATAAAAATAAAAACAGAAATTAAAAGGAGAAGAATGTTCCTTGTACAAATCTGAAACAGATCTGGATCACAATTACAATGGGTCAAAATTATCGATGCTGCGTGCGTGAAGCGTCACTGCAATTTTCTGCTCTGTGTGGCTTAAAAATCTCCTTCAGTGTGCGTCGTCCCCCAGCCAATTCCCTTCACTGTGTGCCTCCAATCTCCTTCTTAATTCATCCACTATGCGCGTCTCCAGTGCTCGACCGCTTCAATTCCTTCCGATCCAGCCTCATCTTCACATATTATTATATATATATATATATGTATGAATTCTCTCATCAACTTTTCTTTTAATGCTTTAAAAGAAATTTCTTTTAATGCTCCATCCAAATGCCTTTTTGTGTTCCATAAGCACCCTCATCAACTTTTCTTCCTCAAGACCTATCAAAGAAGAAATAATCATAGGTAAGGTAGATGAATTCCCCAGATAAACATATTTAAATGAGAAGGAAGAGGTTTAAGTTCAAGAATAGAAGGCTTCTCAATTGATGGTCTGGCTTTCGAAGAAGAGGAAAAGGAATTAAACATCCAAAGGTAGCAATTTGTCTCTTTTGGATGGATTGAATTTTTGCTTTTCTCCCAAATAACCCACGGCCTCCTTGTGTTGTTCATCTAAAATTTGATCCTTCACATCAAGAGAGTTAGCAATGCAATTTTCTATGGGGTCATCTAACCTAAATGCGTGAAATTTCCAATCCACCAAATCATCAATGCAATCTATACTTAAGACTTCATTTTCATTTCCATTTGAATGTTTCATAGCCTTAAACACATCAAACACAACTTCTTCATCATTAATTCTAAGGCTAAGTTTTCCTTGTTGGACATCAATTAAAGCTCTTCCGATGGTGAGAAAATGTCTCCCTAAAATTAGGGGCATATCATGATCCTCTTCCATGTCTAGAACAATAAAGTCAATAGGAAAAATAAATTTATTTACTTTTACCAAAACATCCTCCACTACTCCCCTTAGATATTTGATACTTCTATCAGGCAACTGAAGAGAAACAGTGGTGGGTGTTGGTTCTTTTAATCCAAGTTTCCTGAAAATAGAAAAGGGCATCAAATTAATACTTGCACCGAGGTCACATAAAGCCTTATCAAAATTAATTCCACCAATAGTGCAAGGAATAGAAAAGCTCCCTAGATCCTTAAGTTTTGGAGGCAATTTATTTTGTAGAATTGCAAAGCATTCTTCATTAAGTTTCACCATCTCAAATTCCTTCAACTTTCTTTTATTTGCAATTATGTCTTTCAAAACTTTGTCATAATTGAGAATTAGAGAAATAGCATAAAGCAAAGGGATGTTAATATGAAACTTTTTAAACCTCTTTAAAAATTCAATAGATTGTTGAACCAAATTAGCCACAAGAAATATTTTTGAAAAAGGAAGAGGGGTTTCAAAAGATTTTAAATTAAGAGTAGAAGAACTCCCATTTTTCTCCATTGATGACCCACTATCTTCTTCTTTGGTTTCAAGATCTTGGTTTTCTTCCTCTTTTGTATGCTCTTCATCATTTTCTTCTTTTCCAAATTCTTTTTCACTTTGTAGAGTGACAGCATGTACTGGATCCCTTGGGGTCTCAATATTACTAGGTAATTCCCTTTGTGGCTTTTCCAAAATTGTTTGAGTAAGTTATCCGATTTGATTTTTCATACTTTGAATTCTTGCCTCTGTACTGTTCATAATTTTTTTCATCATATCCTCCAAATTTGACTTTTCTTCTTGTGAATTTTGATGTTGAAAACATAAAGGCCCTGGTTGTTGATTATTACTCCAAAAATAAATAGGATGGCTCCACAATCCAGGATTTTAAGTGTCAGAGTAAGGATTGAAATTGGACTTGTTGCCACCATAAGAAATAAAATCAACTTGTTCAAATGAAGAATAAAAATGATTTCCTACTTGACAATCTATACTAGTGTGTCCCCTTTACCCACAAAGCTCACAATAAATAAAACAAGAAGAAGAAACACTCATTTAAATCCCCCAATTATCCAAATTCTTATTTAATGTAGCAATTTGAACAGATAAGGCAGTGATATGATCAAAATTATAAATGTCAGCTCCCTTCGTATTTGCTCTCTCATTGCCCCATTGATAATTGTTGGCTGCCATCTCTTGAAAAAATTAAGAATTTAAAATTAAAAATAAAAAATTTTCTAAAAGCTAAACAAAAATAAAAATAAAACTAATAATCATAAATAAAAAATTTAAATCCTAAAAATCGAACCTATCAAGAAAAATAAAAGAAGGAAGTAAAAATTAAAAATTTCCTAAAGGATGAAGAAAAAAATAAAATAAAATAAAATAATAATAAAATAAAATTAAAATATTTACATCCTAAAGTAAAATACATAGATGTTCAACCTAAGGCTAACTTATGTAGTTTTGATATGCAATAAATTAGTCCCCGACAACAGTACCAAAAACTTGATGTGTGATTTATACACAATTAATTCGGACAAATGTACCCTAGTCAAATATGCATATAATAATGAAAAGAGTGTCGATCCCACGAGAACTAGATCACAATACCAAAATAATTTTAATTTAGCCTAAGTTGAATTAATTAATTAATCGGATGAATAAAAATAAAAATAAATGAAAAATTGAATTCTTTGTGAGAAAAATTAATTAATGAATGCACTAGGGTTTAGATTTCATTTAATCTGGGTTATGTAATTATCTATTCAATCCGATTCAAAACCAAAAATATCCTTACAGTATTTTATAATTATTTGCATGTGATGGTGGATTTCCCTCAATTAATTAATAAGTTTTCTCAAGTCATATTAATCATTTATTAATTCAATTTCACTATCAGATTTCTGATAAGATATCAACGAAATAAATAAGCAATAAGTTCTTTGGAAACCTCTAATCTCGGAAAAGGATTTGACTCACTAAGCTTCCTTGATTCCCACACATGAGCTAATCATCTTTTGATCTCATAGTCAAGCATGTGATTTATATTGCCTATGAATCTAATTTATAACAATCCTTTAGTTAGTCATGCATAAATCATTAAAAGGGGGCCAATCTTTTAAAGCATTAAGCACAACAATATAAAATCCTAATGCAAATAATAATCGGATTTTGAATCAAACTAAACAAAGAATCACATAATGCCAAAATTAAAATCCATCCAAACCCTAACTAAAATAATTTAGCTAGACATTATTAAAAGAAAATTAAAAGCAGAAATTAAAAGGAAAAGAATGCTCCTTGTCCAAATCTAAAATAGATATGGATCGCAATTGCACTGGGTCGGAATTGTCGCTACTGCGTGCATGAAGCGTCGCTGCAATTTTCTGTTCTGTGTGGCTTAAAAATCTCCTTTAGTGTGCGTCGTGCCCCAACCAATTCCTTCACTATGCGTGTAACACCCAGTAATCCTAGTGTTATGAAAATGAGAAAGGAAGTAAGAAAACTTCCAAAAATGCCCTTGAGAAAGTGATAGATTCTTGCGAATATTAGTGCCTTATGAGAGGGGCATTTTGATAATTTGGATAGTGAAGTCCAATAAAAGGGTATTTTGGTGAATTGAAAATAATTCCTATGTGAAAATTATGTGTGTAAGTGAATTAAATCCCAATTTTGTATTTAGGTGGAGATATATGGGATTAATAAATTTACAAAGGGTATTTTGGGACTTTTGAAATTTATTCCATAGAAGAATTTAATTATGGAAAATAGGAAAAATGGAGAATATGAAATTATTGGAGAAAATAATTATGTTTTCTCTAAATTGGTGAATAAATGTGGTAATGCCACATGGATGGATGAGATGAGAACTTGTGAGCCAAGTATAGGTTTAAAAGGTGACACATGGCAAAGTCTTGTTCAAGTATAAATGGGCGATTTAATTAAATACAAAAATAAATAATTTTGGTCTTTCAAGCATTTAATGAGAAACATGATGGTGTTGGATTAAAAGAAAATCCAAGAAGAAAAGTAAATAGTCACCATTAATGCTTGAAATTATGGTAAATTAAATAAATCTAAAGGAAAATGGGAAAATGGTCTCCCATTAATGCTTTGAAAATATGAGATTTATTTAAAGGAGAAATAAATTATTTGTGTCATTCATTCTTGATGTGTGAAAATTGTCTCCATTTAGTAAATGTTGAGAAATTAATAAATCCAATGGTTGGGATTAATCTTTTAGTGGGATTGTGATCCAATGGTGGTGGATGGAAGCTTGTGGTTGGCATGGATTGCCAACTCCTTAAGAGTGTGTTTTCTATTAAGGGTGAAGATTAAATCTTTCAAAATGAATGGATGAGATTAAAGCCTCCAAAGCACATGGATTGTGCTTGTTATGGAAGGCTAGGATTTCCTCTTCAAAAGAGAAAAGAATGGAGGGTGGAGATGAAGTCTTGCATTTAAAATATCAAGACTAGGAAATTAATCCAAAAAGAAAAGAAAGGAAATAGGAGAAGTATATAAGGGGAAAGAGAGCAATTGTCTCAAATTTTTCCATTTCAAAGAAAGAAAGTAAGAGAAAGGGAGAAGCTTTCTAATGAGAGGGAAAGAGAAGAAATGGGAAGAGAAGGAAGAAAGAAAACGAAGAGTGCTAAGGTAAGGGTTCTTCCTTAATCTAGTAATCTTTTATTTCTCTTAAATGGTAGCTAAGTCTCCTTAAAAATTTTTCTTTAAGGGTCTCTTGAGGAGAAGAGATGGTATTGAAGATAGGAGGTTCTTGAAACATTAAATAATGAAAAGAGGTAAGGGATGGCCCCATGGGAGGGTGGCCTTACAATGTGTAATAAGTATGGTTCATAAATATATATGCTGCATTTGGCATGTTCTATTGTGTTCATGAGACTTATGGCCATAGGGTAGTTTGGGAACATGGTTGAAATTGTGGGTTGATGCCTCTAACCTTGGTGGGTTGTGAAGGCAAAGAGACCTAGCCACACTTGCATGCATTTAGCATCATATAATCTTGTTATGTTCATATTTATTTTCCATTGCACCCATATTGAGCTTAATAGCTCATGAGGTTTTACCCTCACATATAGGTTGACAAGGCATGAGAAATTCAAGGCAATGGTGGAATGGCATGGGAAAGCTTGGGAATGAAGATCCAAGAGCTTATTATGGCTTATGAAAACCTATGTGTTGTGTTTATTTATGTAATGTAATTTATTTTGTTAGTTTTGAAATGTATGTTGTATTTAGAAAATGAGATATTGGCTTATGGCATATTGAAGCCTTGTGGTGAAAGTCTCATTTTTTTTTTTTTTTTTTTTGTTGTGGGAAGCACCAAAGAAGTAAAATAATATGAATTTTTATTTTGTAACGAGGCTTTTGAAATGAGAAAAGTGGAGGTTTTGATGCAAATTAGAGGTGTGCAATTTTCTGGAAAAATGTGCGTTTAAAGGCCCAAAAGAAAAAAAAAAAGAAAGGAAGTTTTTGGAAGCAGCAGGTGCAGGCGTGTGCAAGGGCGCGCACGCGCAGGTATGCAGCCCCGCGCAGCCCATGCAGCGGCGCACCGCGGGGCCCCGAGCGGGCGGGGCGCGCCAGTAGGCCCCACCGACCAATTTTTTAAAAAAAATTGAAATTATTGGGGATTTTTGGGCAATTCTTAATTGATTTTGGGTCCCGGGAGAATTTTCAAATTAATGGGATTTTTCGGGCATTTTGGAGAATAATGCCGAAATTTTGGAAAATTGAAAGTTATGAGTTTTTCCTCCAAAATTGGTAATCAATCAATGGATTGATTTAAATGATGACTTTTATGGAGCCCGGTAAAATTCTTGGATGGAAAAAGAATTAAATATAAATAAAAAAATGGCGATTGGGCATCTTCATGAGTTTTCTTTTCAACCAAATGTGATGTGATTGAAACTCAATTCTGCTAGTGAATCCTGGGGTTGATGGAAGGGAATGACGAACCTAGTTCCCACCTAGGGCGTTTCGTCTTGAAACATGGTCCACCCTTCACCAAAGACCGAGTATGTGGATAATTCGGATAATTGTTCACGAGTGACACCCGCAAGTGAGAATGGGGCGTCACAATGCGCCTCCAATCTCCTTCTTAATTCATCCACTATGTGACTGTGCGCATCTCCAGTGCTCGGCCACGTCAATTCCTTCCCATCCAGCCTCATCTTCACATATTATTATATATGTATGTATGAGATGGGCTGCCCTAGCCAAGTCCAATTCACGCCACTACCATGGACTTATTTAATAATATATATATATATATAAATATGCACATAGCATTCACGCCATTTATTTAGTATAGTATATAATAGATATATATAAATATTATAATTTAATATATATTTTATTTTTAATAAATATTTAATTAATTAAAATATATAAATAAAATACTATAATATATATTTAATTATTAATAAATAAATATATTTTTAATTATATTATAATATTAATTTAATATAATATTAACTTTATTAATTATTTTATAATATTTTCTTTTTTCTTTCTTTTTATGTCCAAATCTTCGAAATAATATCCTTTGTTGGGAACCTACAAAGAGAGATTAAAATAATGTAAAATTCATATAAACATACATTATGCAGGAAAAATAGCATAAGGTTAAGACAAAAGTTAGGTAAAAATATGAAAACAATTAAGCCCTATCACATATCCAGCACATTGTACAAAAAAAAAAAGGAAAGAACAACATTAGCATCCAAACAATTTAAGCAAGAGAACGAAGAGTAAAAATTCCCAACAAACAAGCACAAATTTTGGAAACAAACAGAAATCCACAATTTAGTATGCAACAGTGTAGCCATAGTGACAGATCCCGAAAAAAAAACAGAAAAGGAAGCAAACATTAATATACCCTTAAATGAGCAAGTTGAGATGAAACAAGTTTAGTGGAAGTTAAAAGACAACTACGACAAGTAAACATACCTCAATTTTGTCCATTGATCGAAGAATATCTTGTTCATCATACAACATATCTTCAACTGAAACTTTGCTCACTTTGACATAATCAGATAACAGCAACTTATAGATGGCCTTTGTTGCATGAGTCATGAAAACTCGCCCCTTGAACGTGGTCTATAAAAAGAATCGCAGAATTAGCATCTAAAAGGAAACTATGAGAGCTAATTGAGCTACTGTTACTCAAGAAAGCAACAAACCTTCTCCAAGAAATATGGAAGGTGAAAGCTGACAACAAATAGCATTAGTATGCACTTAATCAGTGACAAAATAATGTCAAAAGTCAAAAAGAAATAATGATGCATTTAAGGTGAAAAAAATATAATGGGAAACATATTCCTTGATAGTATAAAATTGAAGATGGGGAATACATACAAGACTTTTAAGGAAACATGCTCAAACATTCTAGGAGTAAGAAATGCTTGAAAATATTATAAAACAAAGAAGAATGGATTATTAAGGTTCAAAGTAAAATAAGGAAAATTCTTAAGGTTTGAAGTAAAATAAGTTACAATCCAATCGTCATACGAACTTAAAAGTTCAAAGTTTACAACAAGCATGCTCCAAAGTCTTCAACTTCATCACTAACCAAGGCTGAGAAAATTTTGTATCATAACGGACTTATCTACAATATTAAGGAGAACAATAAAATTAGAAAATTAAAATGTTAAAGTTAATACAAATAAAATAATAAACATGTTTGATGAGTGGATAAAAAATTACCAGATTCAACTGATTCATAAGTAGCATGCTCTTCTAATACTGCGCTCATATCCAATGGTAAAGATGTAGCTCTCAACCAATTCTGGCAACGAATCAATGCTTCTAGCATAAATGGACTCAACGAACTTCGAAAGCAATCAAGCACCCTACCTCTAGTGCTAAAAGCGGACTCAAAAGCTACTGTTGACACTTGAATGACAAGAACATCTCTAGCAATTAGTGATACGACATGGTACTTTATCGAAGATACCTTCCACCATGCTAATATATCAAAAGTCTTGTTTCTTATATCCTCATTTGGCTCAGCTAGGTACCTTTCAAGCTCATTTTTCATTTCAATAGCATTATCTAGAAAACATTCTTTCTCAAAGCCAGATTTAAACATGTTAACAGTATCATCCTCATCAGGATCCACAACTAGAAGACTTGGTCTAGAAGTTGTCCCACCTTGTTCATCTGATTGATTTGCTACATAAAAATTCATCAACTTCCCTAGAGCGCTTTTGATAGAATCCATAATGTTTTGAACTTCATCTTCAGAATAGAGTTTGTGCAAACAAAATGCCACATATTTCATTTTGTACCTAGGATTAAGTACAACCGCCACATAAAGAAGCATATTTTAGTTTTCAATGTTACCCCAATACGTATCAAATTTTCTCTTCATGCTAGAAGCCATATCTTTCAAGATTGATTCGTAACATGAACTCCATTTGCTTAGTCTCCCAAGCACATTACAAATTTCATGGAAATAATTATTTCTAGTAACATTCAAGGAAGCACTAAACGTGAGGATAGCATTATAAAAAGTCTTCAAAAACTTACAAAATGTTGCACAATTTTCCCAATCTGTAGAATTTGGTGGCCCAATATGCTTTTTTTCCATTTCTATCCTCTTTACAAAAATATTGAGAATAAAGCAAATCTTCTTCTTCCAACAAGTTAAAAGAATAACATATTTTAGTGCATAATCCAACATTAAATAGGTGGAGTTCCACCTTGTTGGCACATCCAAGCACACAAGAACCTTTTCTTCTTTACATGTATTCTTCACACAAGTTTTGAATCTTTCCAATCTTGAAGGAGAAGCTCTAACATACCTAACTGCACTATGTACAACCATAATAGAGTAATCCAATTCCTTTAAGCCACCACCCACTATCAAATTCAAAATATGAGCAAAACATCTCACATGTAAAAATTCTCTATCACAAACAACACTCTTCCAAATCTGTAATCTTTTTCTCATGTGCCCAATAGCCCCATTGTTAGAAGCAGCATTGTCATTTGTGATTGTAAAAACCTTCTCAATCCCTCATTCTTTCAAACATGCCTCAATTGTTTTACCAATTGTCTCTCCCTTATGATTTAAAATTTGACAAAAGTTCAATATTCTTTTTTACATTTTCCATTCAGAATCTATAAAATGAGCTATAAGCACCATATAATTAACATTTTGAATGGATGTCCATGTATTAGTGGTAAGAGAGACTCTTTGTGAATTCTTAACAAAAAATGATTTCAATTTTTTCTTTTCTTCATTGTAAAGACTAATTATATCCCTAGCAATTGTAATGCGTGAAGGAGGATCAAACTTAAGGCAAGCAGTACTACAAAATAATCTAAACCCTTCCTGCTCCACAAACCGAAATGACAATTCATCAATAACAATCATTTTGGGGCATGCCATCCTACAAGCCACCTGACTAAATCCCGTAGCTAGAAAATTACTACCTGATCCACTTCTATCATCACTGTCACTTTTCTTTAGATAATGTAAAATCTTTTTCTTCTTATCCTCTAATTTGTAAGGATTCTTCTTACACTGATTGTTTATATGGTTCCAAAGAGTACTTGTCCCTTTTCTTCTAGTATCACTTGCATAATCTTTGTCACAATAGTTGCATACAGCTCTAGACTCAGAATAGTCATTCTCATTTTTTGTAAAACGTTCCCACACTTCATATTGTTGCCTAGGTTTCCTTTTTACAGCTTTGTCCTTAGAGTCCTTAGGTGGCAACGAAGGTTTAGAACCACTACTTGATTCAATGATCATATTGGTCGTTTGATTTTCATTGATTTTTCTCACACATAAAGGATCAGTATTACTATCTAATTCCATCTGCCATTGAAGGAATCAAAAATTTGAGATATTTTCTTGAAAATGAATTATTTGAAATTCACATTAACTATAGTATATGGTAGTGGATTCTCTACTACCATTGTTTTAAAAATCGGACCGGACCGGCTGGTCGAACTGGTTTAACTAGGAACCGGTGGCCTATCCGGTCTGGTTTGACATAAAAAGTCAAATCTCCTTTAACCCGGTCAAAATCCAGTCGGACCGGTGAACCGGGTTAACCCCGATTTTTTTCACCCTCTCACTTATTTTTAAATTTTTAATTCTTTAATAAAATATATAACAATTAAATATAAAATATTAGTTGTATATTAGTTAATAATAGCATTTCTCATAATAATATATAGAATACTAGTATTTTAAATATATATTTAATATGTATATATTATTTAATTATAAAATATATATATATATATGACATCATCTGATAGGACCACTCCGGTCGGACCAACTAACCCGTGACCCAATTAATAGGCCGGTTCGCTCTCCGGTCCGATTTTTAAAACATTGTCTACTACTACTAGCTATGGAAATAAGTACTATTATTTTATTTTGGTTCTTACTTAATGGTGGTTCAAGCTATTATTTTAATGGTGGTTCAAGCTATCATTAATAGTAGTCATCAACATAGGAAAAATTAACAAAAGTGCAGAATAGTCATCATAGGAAAAATTAATAGTAGAAGTAAACAAATTTATTCAACTACATTTTGTGCCATATGATTCAACTAATTAAGAGGAAAAATGATCCCCAACATGAATAAGAATTATAGATCATTTTCCTTGGTGATTAGATTTCGGTTTACAGTCATATTAGAATAACAATGATAACTGGGAAGTGAGTCCATTGCTTGAGTACCAAAAACTTGCACTAAAAAATAATCAACAGAAAGTGAGAGAGAGAGCATACTAGCGACCGGCGATTGGTGATCGAAATGGGAGAAGGAAGAAAATAGGGCGACAGGCGTCGGAGAAAATAGGTGCTGACTGTTGTGAGCTTGCAATGGCTTGGGGGTTGCCGATGGGTTGGCGTCGATCGATGATCGTCTGAGGGAAAGGGGACAGAAAAAAGTGTGGCGAGCGTGGGTGGGTGCAAATGGCTTAGGGTTTGGTTGGGGGGAAAGGGAGAGAAGAGGGTGCGACGTCCGCCCGCGCCCTTTATATTTGTAATATATAAGTTATATATATTTTTTAAATTATATATCATCGATGTGGGAAATTTGGTTTTGAACTGAACCGCGCAGTTGAGCAATTTTCCAAACCAAACCGGACTGCCAGTTCAAAAAAATCGAACAATTTGGTCCGATCCAATTCGATTCGGCCGGAAACCGCGATCTAGCGACTTTTTTGAACACTCCTAGATTGTATAAATTTCCTAGAACAGTTAAAATATAAGTAAATCTAGTTTTCAAAGTAAGTTAGGGCGGAAACCTTGATATAGTGGTTACCTAGAACCCATTGTAATCTGTGTATATCTAGTTTTCAAAGTGATCTAGTGTGAAAATATTGGTGTAATGGTTGCCTATAACCCATTGTAATCTAGGTATGTATCTAGTTTTCAATGTGAGCTAGTATGGAAACCTTGGAGAAATTGGTTTAGTGGAACCTTAAGTATGGTTAGACCTTGGGAGAGTGGACTAGATGTGTGTAGAGATATCGAACCATTATAAATTGTCATGTGCCTTATTTTATTTATTCTTATCATATCTTGTGTCTTGCATTTATTATTAATTTCAAAGATATTTTTTTTTTATCAAATATATATTCTCCAATAAAATCATTAATCAAGAATATTTATTAAAATTGAGAAAAAAATTTAAATCACTCATTTCACCCCTCTCTTGAGTGGTCACTCCTTAAGGGACCAACATGACAGAGTAGGTTAAAAAAAGCTTCTACATGATATTGTTGAAGGTAGCTCGGTGCTTGTGTGGGTTGTTGAAATCAGGTGTCAGGTGTAGGAGAATCATGTAGGGCATCTGGCAATGTTGTTGTGGCAGGGTCGAAAGTTGTAACATCAAGAATTGGCACTGTAAGAAGGAGGATCGAGTTTTTGTAAGGCATTGTAATGGGCAAAGCTAGTGTCGCAGCAGGTGATGTCGAGTGAGGATCGTGCTAGGTGCATGGCGGTGTGGTAGGAAAAATGGCATCATAACAGGAAAGTTTGGATTAGCAGGTGCCATGGTCGAAAGAATCAGGTGTGTTGACATAGTGGAGATGGGTGCAACAAAAGCATAAGGAAAAATATATTCATAAAAAATGACATCTTGGGGAAGGAAGATTTTTCTATTGGGTAAATCATATACCCAATAACCTTTGGTACCATAAGGATAACCATGGAAGATACAACAAAGAGAATGAGCATCAAATTTGCTTGGTTTGTGGTGATGGATAGAGGCAAAGCATAGACAACCAAGAACACATAAATGATCATAAATGGGTGTTTTGTGAAAGACTACCTCAAATGGTGTTTTTCCATGAAGAATAGGGGTTGAGGTACGATTGACTAGAAAAGTGGCAGTAAGAATAGCATTTGAAGGGAATCACTAGTATGGCAGTACAAGTAAAAATATTTTTTTTACCATGTATCAGATACATGTAGTCAAATATAATATACACATCATACATAGTTTAGGTATTTAAGTAACATGCATATTCAACAATTGAATATAAATAAATGCATACATGCTTCCAAATGTAAGGATGGAGTACAGAAACGATTTCTGTACTGAGACTAAATCCACCTCAAGATGTGGTGGTCCTAATCGGTCCACACCTAGTATGCTGAATGGTACCGTTCCGGTCATTTCTTCTCATGCTAGACAGAGATTCAGTATATCACTAGTGCTCGAGTCTCAAAATTATACGCATAACAGTTACACTTATAATTTCTATAACAGTAGAATATTTTTCAAAGAAAGCAAAGAGGAAAAATGAGAAGATAAGGAAGAAAACATGCATAAAAGAGAGAGAGAAGGAAGAGGGTTCTACCTCCTTAAATTAATCCCCTATTTTTCCCTTTTTCTTTTTCTCCAAATTCAATTCAATTTGGATTCCGCCGCCCCCTTCTTGAATAATGCCCTATACCTTATTGGAAGAAAAGACCAATGGTCAACTTTTAACCAACTATTTTTAGAGACATTTCAGGCACACGATGTCGATACCAAATGCAACACTATATAGTGTGTTACTCTCTAGGTTCATTACCCGCTAGCAATCAGACAACCCCAAAAAACATTTCGGTATCGATCAACCCCTTGACCCATTACTGGCACTTCTCCAAATCCTGATGACATTCTGAGAGTTCTTGAATATCACCTAGTAGTAGTTCAAGATAATATAGGTGGTAGTGAAGTCTCACTTCAAGTGAACCTATTACAGTTTACGATTACCATGTGCTATAATCATCCATCACTTAACGTCCCAACTAAGCGAGTCATGGAGTGACAAACTCAATAACTATGTGAAGACTTCATTAATGTAACTAGATGACAGCTCATGAAACACCTTTCCTGACTTTCAATTTGCCCTGATCAAGGACTATCATGTCACATTAATAGTAGATCACATGGAACATTCACCCGATCAAACACCGATGAGCGCAACGAATCCTATTCCAAACACCTATCTCCATATATCAGCAATATGGAACCACATAAATGAACATTCCCACCTATCAATTGGATGGTTCGACTCATTAGCAAATATCGCACACCAATACACAAAATAACCATGTTGGTTCAAGTCTAAGGATCAGCACACCATTGCAATTGATGACTCGACCATTATCTACCATGCCATGTGGTCAGTCATCGGCGTCACATTTGGCTAATCACTCCCCAACGACCACCCACGGGTCTACTAACGACATCTCATATCATATGGCGTGTGACACACCATCCTCCCATCAGTATCCCCATACCGAACGAGGTAGTAACCCATGTGATAGTCCAAACTCGATTAATTGAAGTCCCCATCCAAAGAATCTAAGGACTAGGAATAATTTAAGTAATTCTGTTAGCAAAGAATCTTGTGACACAGTCTCAATACACCTTCAGAATAAGATTCTCACACAGAATATCTAAGGACTCATTTATATAATTGATTGGAGAAAATATGAATGAAGAAGACCTTTTATTTTATAAATTTATACAAAAATACAATTAATACATTACAAACAACCCCGCTAGATGTCATCCAAATCTAGCATAAGGGCACAACACTAACAAACATCACCCCAAAAGGCTTTGGGAAGGTTGGCTTGGAAATGTAAGGCACGGGTTACATTGAGCAGATGTTGATGTTTCCGTTCAACAACACCATTTTGTTGTGGGGCAGAGACATAGCTGGTTTGGTGAATAATCCCTTTGGCATGAGATGTGTTTAGAATGGAAAATTCAGGGCCATTGTCACTAAGAATGATTTTGATGTAGGAATCAAATTGGGTTTTAACAAGGTTTATAAAGGTAAGTAAACAATTTCGAGCTTCAGATTTTGTAAGCAAGAGATATACCCATGTGTAACAAAAAAAAATCATCTATGATATTAAGAAAGTATTTTGCCCCTTATAAAGTTGGGACATGGTAACCACCCCAAATATCAACATGAATTAACTCAAAACAAGATTTTGTATTAATAGAACCAGAAGGGAAATGATGTCTAGTTTGTTTAGCAAGTGGACAAATAAAACAATTAGTGACAAAACTAGCTTTAACAGAGTCTAAACATAAAGAAATGGCTTGTAGAATTTTATTAGAGAGATGACCAAGACATTGGTGCCAAAGATGAGGATTGGTGAAAGTGGT
Organism: Diospyros lotus; assembly: GCF_014633365.1. Classification (NCBI taxonomy): domain Eukaryota; kingdom Viridiplantae; phylum Streptophyta; class Magnoliopsida; order Ericales; family Ebenaceae; genus Diospyros; species Diospyros lotus. Next base: position 45,780 of record NW_026267109.1, on the reverse strand, counting down.
GGTGGCAACAAAGACACGACACCCAACATACTTTAACTCATCCAAATAGTAGAGTCCAACTTGCTCACTTCCTGTCCCAATCATTTTTCCCGAATGTTGGTCATGCACAAAACAAAGGTTGTTGGTAAAGGTTGCATAACATAAAGAAGTTTGAGTCAATTTGGCCACAGATATCAAATTGAGTTTAAAGGAAGGGACACAAAGCATATTATAAAGAACTAGTTTACTAGAAAATTGGATTGTCCCTATATGTGTGACCTGAGCAAGAGCATAGTTTGGTAAATGGACATAGTGATTGGTGACAGGTATGCTAAAGGTGAAAAATTGAGGGGAACAAACTATGTGATCAGTGGCTCCTATGTCAAAAATCCATTGAATACCCTTACCATATATGAGAAAGCTAGGAAGGATACATGAAAGGTTGTTTACTATTAACCCTTGATTGGCAGCACTAACCGATTTTGTTCAATCAAGAAGTTCAAGGAGATCACAATATTGATCAACAATGAGACTATAAGAGGAAGCAGTTTATTCATCCTTGTCAGATTTGGAATCCAAATGATGACCTCTGAGAAAAGGGTTTAAGGAACCTTTCTTATCCCCTTTAGCATTTTCTTGCTTGACCTTGCGACAGATGTCGATGGTATGGCCTTTGTAACCACAATGATCACACCTAAGATGTTAGCAACAATTTTTAGTGGTATGTTCAACAAGGTTGCAACGATCACATTTGAGATGTGGATTTCTTGTTTAGTAATTTTCATTAGAATTTAGTGGTCCATTTTTTGACAACAAAGACAGTTATATTTGGTGTCTTCCCAGTCACTTGTGAAGAGACATTTTGTTATTTTTCATCTTGAATAATAAGGAAAAATACCTTATTCACAGGCAACAAGGGATCTATAAGTAAGATCTGCCCTTGAGCTCCAGCATAAACGGGATTGAGTGCCATGAGGAATTGAATGGTACATTGTGTTTGTTGGTACTCCTTAAACTTCTTTGACATGTCGCCATTACTAGATGGAAGGGGACTTAGAACATCACGTGCATCCCACATCACACTTTGAGCAATGTTGGGTGAAATAGTGTTGAGGACCCAACCTTTAACGAGGCGATTGTAGCGAGTCCACTGCTTGTGTTCTTTGGTGGATGTTGTTAATAACTTCGTGATGGATTCGTCCACAAAGTCATCCTTGTTCTTGGTAGTGAGAGCCATGAGTATGGCATGACTCTAAAAAAGATAATTGTTATGTGTCAATTGTTAAGTCACAAGAACTAAACCTGGTTGGTCAGTGTAATGGAGATAAAAAGAATCACTTGGATCATCATACATGTTGGTAGAGGGCTTAGTTGTTTTTGAAGTTTCGTCATTCTTTTTCATGGAAGCTGAAAAAAATGGATGCTTGGAGTTAAGTGGGCTACGGAGATTTCACAGCTCTGATACCATGTAAAATCTCTTCCTCTAGAAAGTTTTCTATATATTACGCATTTGAATGTACAATAGCTATTTTATACATGAGGAAGAGATAAAGCTATGCCTAAATAATAGCAACCTTCCTAACTAATACTCTAATTTGGGGAAACTAATCTAAGCAATAAATCAAATATATATAGAAAAATAGAAAAACAAGAAAGAATCAAGAAGTGATTAAGTAAGATCTTGATTCTTAATACCAGTAGCACCGCAAAGCAATTACCATTGTGCGACAACCATGAGATCACTAGCTACCACCAGTTCGCTCCATCTATAGTTTCCACCGTCACCACTGCCAAATTCGACCGATGCCCAATTTTGGTATGTTTCAATTTTTCATTGTTTATTTTGATAAAATTTCAATTAATTAGAGTATGTTTGAAATGTAGTGGCATTACCTGTGGCAGTGTGTGTATTTGTTAAGTGGAAATATGATTTGAGAAGTAGAAGAAGCTATTCCTTTAGCATTAGGGTATAGTTTGGTTCACTAAATCAATCTTGTCCAATTACTATGTAATCACTGGGTTACTGCTCATGAAATATAGAATTGATACATATATACATGTGTCGTAAGTTAAGTAGGTACAGTATATATGTATAACCATATGTATTCTCGGGAAATTTTCAAAGAGATTAATTGTAGGCTAAGATTGAGATGTTAATCTTGTCTCACATATATATATTATGTTATTTAATATGATTTATTAGCTTTATTTATTTATTTATTTATTAAATATTTAAAATATAAATAAGTTAGTCCTAGAAAATAAATGTAGTTGGAATAATTGTGGGCAAGCCAATAAATTAATTTAAGAGAAATTTAGTATATTGTAAAAGTTGTTATAGGAAGGAAAACTAATTTTATAAAACGGTTGAGTTCTTTGGGTTTAATATGTTTTGGATATGTTCTTTTTCTAGACATACATGTTTCATGTGAATATAGGATTTAAATTTGAGTTTTGAGCTTCCTATTTTGTTTTCTCATAGATATATAAACTTTGTTTTTTTTTTTATACATAGTTGGATTAACATGTTATTTTGTTATTAAAATTGAAAAATATAGCAAATATTAGATACATTAGACTATTCTGCGAGTTAGGTTACTACAAGAATGTTATGTTGCATGCATCAGACAACATAATGTTTGTCCGATGTGGGCAAAATGAGAGAGGGGCGTGGGTCTCCTTAAACACCCCTTTACATGACCACATTGGGTTTCACATGTTATGTTGTCCGCGTCAGACAATATAGCGTTTGCCCGGCACAGATAAAATGAAAGGGGGGTATAAGTCCCCTAAACACCCCTATTGCGTGCTAGCATTGGACAAACCCAATACAGACAACAAAACAAATTTGTATGTCACTGCTTATAGATGTAATCTGATATGAAATTTGGTATCTGTAACTTGTTGGTCTCAATTACTAACTAGGGTTATCCTGACCATTTGTCAAGTTATGATATTAATTAGTGAATAGTGATAAGTTAAAAGGAAATCTTGGAATGGTTGAATTTCAAACCATAGCCGGTGGAAGAAGATAAATTATATGTACATTAAACAGGAAGCCTAATACCAATTGGAATAGGATTGGATAACTCTTTAGTTAGTGTTTGTTAAAATGAGTAAGTTAAGATTGTATCAAAATAATGTTGGAATATTTTTTGGATTAAGACGTGAAATCGTCAAGATAAGGTTAGAAAGCACTTCAAATTTTTTATCATTCTATTTGTTAAATTATTTGAAATACTTGGGAAACATATAAGTCATTTTTTATTATCTGTAAGATTTAAGATAAATTTATTTGAAAATGGAGAGATAAATTTATCTAAACAATTTCGGATAAAAAGTCACGTGACTTTTTTTCAATAGTAATGTAACTTCTGTTTGAAATGTTTTCTATATCTCACTCTTTTCGGCCTATATCTTATTTGACAAACACTACCTTAATGGATATAAAAATATCAAGCCAAATGGATTGTGTCATAAAAAACCAAGAGTAAGAATCAAAGATTAGGAAACAAAGCAATGATAGTCGGCTCTTACCCCAAACTGAAGGTAAGTTTGTCGTCTTTTTCGATTTGGTCTGCATTCTTTGCCTTCGTTGCCACCATAGAAGAACCCCTAGCATTTCCTTGGAACCAGCCAACAACACTAATCGTTGCCCTCGCCGGTAGCCACCCAGTGTCAATAGTTATTTGAGCAAAGATAGTGGAGCCAAAGAATGCTTGTCGATGCTGCTAACCTCATCTTCTCTTATCCAAGAACTTATTTTGACTAAATTTGATATAACCTATCTTGATTAAATTAGCTAATTCAATTTTTTGTGACTTTTAAGAAATCACATAAAATCCCCATAATTTTAGGAAATCACAAGAACACCCCGAAGTTCTAGAAAGTATAAGAACAACCTGCAATTACAAAAGTATTACAACAAGACCTTCAAGTTACAAAAATTATAAAGATGCCTAGATCTTTCAAAAATTATAAGAAGACCCTTAGACTACATTTTGGGAATTTTAAATGACATAAAATTGTTATGAGATTCCTTAGGTTAGAGACGATTGTGGATTATACTTTTAGGATTACTTTTATACTCAGAAAAATGTGAGTGGTTATTCTCATGCATGTTAGAAATTATTTAATTTGATAAAAATATTCTTAGTTTTGTTACTTAATATATATATATATATAAATGTTTAAACTATTGATTTAAAAACAAATTTAAAATAGAAATTTATTAAATTATTTTAAAAAATATTATTGATAGTATTAGCATGCTGTTATAAAAGTGTTGTGGAGCCATTAGGGAAGTGCTATGTGTAACGACCCGCTCCCATTTACGGACTTCATCGGTAAATAATCGACCGGATTACTCACCCGACAAATCATAACTGAAGGGTTGGACTATGTTTCAATAAGAAACGCCCTAAGTGGGAACTAGGCTTCGTCTTTTCCTTCGCTCCACTCAGGAATCGGTCCCAACTCAAACAAGAAAAACTCAATGGACCAAGACCCAAAACCCGAGTGAGCTTCATCTCTCTTCAGCTCGCCTCAAAGCAAGCCAGAGGTGACCCAGGCACAAAGCTAGCATAACAAACACTTCACTGAGTATTGGGGATTTATAAGAACATACCTCGCTGATCTTTACTCGGTCCGAAACTCTGCTTCTCCAACTAAGCCATATACAACGAACCATCTCACAATCATTTATCACACTATGACGATTCCAATAATTAAATACCTTTAACGCTCAACAACACATACATTTACTCACAAGGGTATACATACATAACACCATATGGCTACGTACACGAGATAATAAAATACACAACTCGGGCAACACAGCTAGTTGCCACAACAGCCTCCCGGTGCCATCCCTGCTTGCATCTGGACTTGCAACATCTACACATGAGGTAAAACCTCATGAATCATAAGACTCAGTAAGGGTGCAATGCATGTAAATATAAATATAATCATGTTTATGTATGCCAAATCCATGCAAATGAGGCTAGGCCATCTCGTCCTCACAACCCTCCAAGGTTTGAGACATTAACCTATCAACCCTCACAACACTAGTCCTCCTTATAGCCACAGGTCCACTAGATCTCGCATCACGCAAGTGTTAACTACTACATGCAAATGCAACATAAAAACATTATCAAACACATTTACCAACTTGCAAGGCCACCTCCACATGAGGCCATCCCTTACCTGGCTCGAAGCCTCATCTCTGCCTTAGCACGAACTCCAACCTGAACCTCTAGTTCCTTTAGGATCATAGCTTTCTCGGTCGAACCTAGAGGCAAACACACAAAACCCCAACTCTATTAACATCCGGCATTAAACCAATACCCTCAACTTCGCCACACACATCATCGAAACCATCTATCAACAACTCAATAAAAATAATACCAACCACGGCATAAACCAGCCATCAATAATTTCCAAACAATCCCGACTCGGGGTTTAATCCAACAAATAATTAATCTACATTAACTCCCTTAATGCAACTAATTTGGGGAGGAAATATTAATTTACCTCGACTCATCTGGAGAGAAATTCGAAAAATGCCCATGCCGACGTTGCCTCCCGAGCTGCCGCTCGCGCCCAAAATCCAATTTTTGAGCTTCCGACACGCTCTTCAAGCCCCAAACTAATTTTCGAAACTTTCCCCCATTTTTCTAGAATTTTTCCTATTTTTCCAGATTTTTCTTTTTATTTCTTTTTCTATTTTTTCCTTTTCTTTTCTATTTCTTCTTTTTCTCTTTATTTTCTTTCTCCAGCGGCACTATTCATCATCTTCTTCTCCCTCTGCTGCGCCTCCTTCTCTCGCTCACACTGCTCCTACGCGCGGCTGATGTCGGCCACGCCGCCGCCTTCAGCCAGCACCACCTCTGATGGCGGCCACCAGCGTCGAGCCACCCACGCCATCAGCTGCCTTCACCGCGAATAGCCGTGGCCGACCTCCCACACATAACAGCAGCTGCCTCGACGACCATTGCCGATTCAGCTTCACCTCCAGCCGCCTCCGTTGGCTAAAACGGCCCCTGGCTATCTCTCACAACCGCCTCCCGCCACTGTGGGCTGCCTCTGCCTCAGCCATGGTCGTTGCTGGCCGCTGCCCTATGCTGCTCCAGCTTTAATCTTCAGCTTCAATGGCTGCTTCTTCCTCGGCCATTTCAACAGCAGCTCGAGCTACTACTTCCATGGTCGAGTTCGGCCATCTCCCTCTCTCGGAATGCTCTCTCGCGATCACTCGCAAAGCCTCGGCCATCACTTTCCTTCTCCCTCACTCTCTCTGCTTTTGATTTTAATTTTCAGAGACAAAGGAAGCTTCCTGGAAGCTCCCTCACGCCCACAGTACATATATATATATTTATACATATTACACATTAGCCCCTCAATTTCCTCATAATCTCACTTGAGGGTTTAATAATTGCACTTGGGGATTTTATAATTACACTTGGACCCTCCCAAGACTTTAAATTATACCACCAAGCTACACCAAATCTAGATTTATCAAAATTAATAACCAATCACTACTCAGGAATACCGACCTCGTCCCTGCGCTTGCACGAGACCTTTATTCGACCTGAAAACACTTAAGGGTTGCCTTACTCAGAAAACCGAACCACCCCTAGGGTCCCCTCAGCTTCCAGGAAGTTCCCTCTGACTATTCGGTATTGGCACCCACTCGGACTTATATAGAATTTATTCCCAAAATTATTCCCGGTCGGACCGTTTCCAGCGTCATTATCCTTATCTCGAGACGCTCACTAATCTCTTGCCCTCTTCCCTGGACATCCAAGTCCTAAGGCACTCCCAACCGCCAATTCGGTAATTTTATTAATTAATTTCTCGAGACCGATTCTCGGGCTTCCCGAACCACCCAAGATCCTTTCAAAATAATCAAAATTATTTATTTTCATCACCATGTAATACCGGGTATTACCCTATGCCACGGAAAAATGGGAAGAAAAAAATGATAAATGAAAGAATTTTTCGGCTCGCCGTGAAGTCGCGAGTCGCTAGCCGCAAAGCGGGTAGATTATAGCCCCAAAGGCTAGTCGCGAAGGCCAGCCGTCAGGCTGCCTCGCAGCAAGCGATGGCCACAAGGCCAAGCTGACTCACGGCAGCCTTGCCCGAGGATAAGCAGCCTCGTAGCAGCCTTGCCGCGAGGTCAAGCTACCTCATGGTAGCCTTGGCCGCGAGGCAGCAGCTTGTCGCGAGGCCTAGTTGCCTCAGTGCTGGTCACTAGGCTGAGTTGCCTTGCGGCAGCATTTGCCACGAGGCTGGGCTGCTTAGCGGTAGCCTTTGCCGCGAGGCTCGACCGCTAGGCTGCCTCACTGTAAGTAACCACAAGCCTTCTCGAGACGACTCCATGGCAACCTCTCATTTTGGTTTCGATCCATTTAATAGCCGCCACATGTTAGTACCCGCCATCCTTGAGAATCGTGCCCTATAAATACCCAGCTACAGGACATTGATGGGAACTTCTAATTTCAGTAAAATCTATACACTTTGAATGCACTTTTGCTATTTTCGTGAATAGTTATTGGGATTCGAGACTGACTTTGGCATCGGAGGGTCTTCGTGGGGGAAGATTCCCGCGAGCCTTCTAACCCATTTTTTGAGCATCAGCAAAGCCAAATCCTTGCGGCAAAGGAAAAAGCTTGCGGCCAATCTAGCAGCGAAGCTAAAAGCTTGCGGCGAGACCTCGTGGTGGAGGTTAATCCTTGCGGCAAACCTAGCGGCGAAGGAAAAAGCTTGTAGCGAGACCTCGTGGCGAAGGCAAAAGCTTGCGGCGAGACCTAGTGACGAAATCTTGTGGCGAGAGCTTGTGGCAAGTGCTAGTGGCGAGAGCTTGTGGCAAGACCTTATGGCGAGAGCTAGTGGCAAAACCTTGTGGCAAGAGGTAGTGGCAAATCCTTGCGGCGAGCATCCTAATGGCAATCTCCCTTGAGGCGACATCTTTTACGGCAACCTAACTTCACTAGACACCGAGCTCGAGCGGACCCCATATCACAAATTTTAATTGTTGTATCTTGGTAACAACAATTTAGTGTCATCTATGGGAAACGTAACAAAAAGCCAGTCTTAGCACAAGATGCCGAGAGGGACAAGATCAGCCAGTTGGGCAAACCCACCTGACCTTGCCTGAATGAGCGCTCGTTCCAGGACAGGAGCCACGAAAGGCCCCCATCAGGTGCACTCTGCAGTACCAGAATTTTTAGCATATCACCCTAACAACAGAATGCATTCCGGGAACTGTCTTGTGCTTGAATGCAACCATACCACCAGACTGGGGGGTATGGAGTGTTTAGAGCAAGGAGAAACACATGTAACTGGATTGAAGAGATATCCGACAGGGCAAGAGAAGCAAGTCCCACATGCAGCGCTCGCTAGTCAGGAACAACACTCCTTTGGATAGTCTTCAATTCCAAATGGAAACCTCGTGGGTACTTTGAGAATAGCTCCACCCACAGTCTTACTCTCAGATTATGAACTATTGCAGAAGAATTTCGAGGAGCTGAAACAACAAAATGATGAACTCAGGATGAAGAATGAGAAGAATATGAGAATACTACTGGGAGTCACTGCTTTGTTACGAGAACTAATGCTGGACATTCACATTCCTCACACTGGACAAATCGATGCAAGGGAAGAGCACCGGAGATCCCAAGACAACCCTCCAAGGGCCCCTCGGCAAGGGATAAGAATCAGAACTCCAAGGCCAATAGCCAAGTCCCGGAAATAACAGACTCGAGAAGGAAATATGGCAGAAGGGCAAGAAAAGATCCCGTGTACAAAGAGACAGCAGAAAGAACCCACTCAAGAATCCCTTATGACCCACCTCGTTGCCAAAATGAAGTGGAACAGGAAACACTCAGCGTGTCTGACATTAAACGCCTCATAGAAGAGGTGCAAGAACAGAAGTAGGTAATGATGATACCAAAGGTAACTCCCTCAAAAGGGTTCCCTCTATCTGAGGAACTCCAAAGGCGACCAGTGCAACCAGGGTTCGAACTGTCGCACCTTTCGATATACTCGGGAAGGGAGGACCCCGAGAGGCACTTACAACATTTTGTCGCAATAGCCGTGTTACATGGATGGAATAAGGTCACGAGGTGCAGGGCTTTTCCACTCTCCCTAGCAGGACAAGCTCAACAGTGGTTCACTGAATTACCAGCAGGACATATACGATCATTCGAATAGTTAAAGAAAGAATTTCTAAATACATTCTCCATCTATCTCCCAAAGAAGAAGAGTGCAATATATCTAATGAGCCTACAGTAGAAGCCGAATGAATCCCTGAAGCAATACATCGAGCGCTTTAGAGCCGCGACGTAGGAAGTAAGGGATCTCCCAGTCGAGTTAGCAGCGTCAGCCCTACTAAACGGAACTACATACGCCTCGCTTAGAAGATCCTTAGCTTTCTCTGAGCCAAATTCTGTGACTAAGTTGTTCGACTGAGCAAAACAGTTTATCATCCAAATGGAAATTTTGGACGTAGGGGAAGGTAATAGAAAAGGAAGAAAAACCCAACCCGAAGTGCAAATGACCTTATATAATTCAGAAGATGTTAGGCCCCAACATGTACACACTACCGATACTACAAGGCGAGGTGATAGGAAAAGCTTGGAACACCATGCACCTCGAGAGTATTTCCTAACTTTAGCCCCAAGGGAAGGGATGAAGTGCGAGACGTAGAGTCGAGCCTGTCACCAGAAGTGTTACTCGACCCGACTGGAGGCTGGAATTGTCTTTAATTTCCCATTATAATAACATATCACCCGATAAATAAAAGAATATACCCATGTATTCCCGTGGAGTAGGCAAAACTATAAGCCAAACCACGTAAAATCTCGATGGGTGTAGATTATTTGTATGTGTCATGCAGGTACGGTAGCTCAAGCCGAACTCGCCTCCGAATGTCAAAGTCGCCTAATGGCAATCTGGCGCCGATGACCATGAGCTGGCCCTGGATTACCAAAACATCTGATGTCTATGCCCGCAAACTCACCCGGATCCCTCGTTTGAGTTCGGTGCTATGCCTTTTTTGCTAGACCCAACTCCTTGGTTGATCTGGCGCCTAGTTCTCTTGGCAAACTCGAATGTCTTGTAGGAATCCCATACCAGACCACTGGCTAAGCCCAGATTCCCAGGTAGACTGACCCTAAGAAGGTATAAAAGAAGTGAAGTGATCACATGGTAGCTTTAGCATAAGCCCGCTCCCGAAGGTCAAGTCGCATAGTGGCAATCTGGTGTCGATGACCATGAGCTAGCTCGGGATCACCAGAACATCCGGCGCCTATGCCCACAGACTCACCTGGATCCCTCGTTTGAGTTTAGTGCTATGCCTTTTTGGCTAGACCCAACTCCTTGGTTGATTTGACGCCTATGTCTCCCTACAAACTTGGATGTCTGATAGGAATCTCGCGCCAGACCACTGGCCAAACCCAGATTCCCAGAGGTAAACTAGCCCAAAGGAAGGCATGAAGAGATAACAACCCTATGACAAGTTCTGCCATGATCTCGCTTATTGGAGTTGAGTCTCCCAGTTGCAATCTAGTGCCGATGACCATGAGTTGTCCTGGGATCACCAGAACATCTGATGCCTATGCCCGCAGACTCACCCAGATCTCTCGTTCGAGTTGGGTGCTATGCCTTTTTGGCTAGACCCAACTCCTTGGCTGATCTAGCGCCTACGTCTCCCGACAAACTCTAATATCTGGTAGGAATTTCGTGCCTGACCATTGGACAAACCCAGATTCCCTGAGGTAAACTAACCCCAAAAGACAGACATGGAGGACACAATAGTCAGTGCGCTATGATCCATCTTAGGATCACCAGACACTCTGAAGACTCTGCCCGCAGGCTCGCTAGGACCCCTTGACTGAGTCCGATGCTATGCTCCAAGTTAAACCCGACTCCTTGGCTGATCCAACACCTAGGCCTCCCAGAAAGCTCGGACTCTCGGCAAGAATTCCACAGTGGAACCTATCTCTCAAGGGCATGATTGCCCAGAAGATAATTTGGTACCTAAGCCCCCGACTGGCGTAAAAGCTTTAGGTATTCCGGAACCCTTGATTGAGTCTAGGTGTTAGACCTAGCACTTTGGCTGATATGTTACTCTTCAATTTTTTCTAAAAGACAAAACAAAAGAGTGAGGGGCAATTGTTATGCCATGGAAAAATGGGAAGAAAAAAATGAGAAATGAAAGAATTTTTTGGCTCGTTGTGAAGTCGCAAGCCGCTAGCCACAAGGTGGCTAGATTATAGCCGCAAAGGCTAGCTGCGAGGGCCTCGCGGCAAACGCTGGCCGCAAGGCCGAGCTGCCTAGTAGCAGCCTTATCGTGAGGACAAGCAGCTTCACGACAGCTTTGCCGCGAGGTCAAGCTGCCTCGCGGCAACCTTGGCCACGATGCAGCAGCTTGCCCTGAGGCCCAGTTGGCTCGCAACAAGCGCTGGCCGCGAGGCCGAGTTGCCTCGCGGTAGCATCTATCGTGAGGCCTAGCTGCCTCGCGGCAACATCTGCCACGAGGTTGCTCGCGGCAGGCAACCACGAGCCTCCTCGAGATGGCTCCGTGGCAAACTCTTCCTTTTAGTTTCGATCCATTCAGTAGTCGCCACATGTCAGTACCTGCCATCCTTAAGAATCATGCCCTATAAATACCCAGCTACATGACATTGATGGGGACTTCCAATTTCGGTAAAATCTATACACTTTGAATGCATTTTTACTGTTTTCATGAATAGTCATTGGGATTCAAGACTGACTTTGGCATTGGAGAGTCTTCACGGGGGAAGATTCTCGTAAGCCTTCTAACCCATTTTTTGAGCATCAGTAAGGCCAAATATTTACGGCGAACCTAGCAGCGAAGGCAAAAGCTTGCGGCAAGCATCCTAACTTGGAGGTTAATCATTGCGACAAACCTAGCAGTGAAGGAAAAAGCTTACGACGAGACCTCGTGGCAAAGATAAAAGCTTGCGGCGAGATCTAGTGGCGAAATCTTGTGGCAAGAGCTAGTGGCAAGAGCTAGTTGTAAGAGCTAATAGCAAGAGCTAGTGGCAAGAGCTAGTGGCAAGACCTTATGGCAAGAGGTAGTGGCAAAATCTTGTGGCAAGAGCTAGCGACGAATTCTTGCGGCAAGCATCCTAACGGCAATCTCCCTTGAGGCAACATCTCTTATGGCAACCTAACTTCACCCGATATCAAGCTCGAGCAGACCCCACATCACAAATTTTAATTGTTGTATCTTAGCAACAACAGGAAGTCTAAGGATTATGACAACTGAAATTTGGCTATTTATACACTGACATGGAAATTTTAGTTTCTCAATGAGTTCGATGTTATCTCATGGAAATTAGGGAAGTCTAAGGGTATGATGTTATCTGATTGTTATTAGGCGATGAATTTAAAAAGTCACACACCATAAAATTACTCTGTGTTGACTAACATTTTTTTAAGATAAAGACCCTCTTCTAGTGAAGTTAGAAAAAAAAACTCTTTTATAGTCTGAACAGGAATGATATGTTATTTGCGTTACAGGCAAGCAGGGGGGTGAGTGTGTGGGTCCCACCCCCATGGGCCCACGCTCCCCCTTCCTTTCTCTAAATTTGCCTAATGACTTTTCTCTTAATTTGTTTGCATTAAGTAAATTTTATATTATCTACGTCAAGTAACATAAAAGTTTTGATAGTCTGAGAATGACCTAGAAGTTTGTCAAATTCAAAATGATCAAGGATGCTTTATCTCCAACGGTTGGAATTCTAATAGGAGTATATAAGTCTCTCAACCACCAGCATTTTAGGACTACTTATTTATCGCATAGTCCATTCAAAGCAAAAGGTGTTCAAGCGTTGTTAAAGTATTCAAGTCTTTAAGATCTACTACTACAATCTTTCTTCTTTAATTTGTTCTGATTTAAAGAGTTGTAAGTTTATTTTGTATTTAACTCACATGTGAGGTGGTCTCACTTGGTGAAAGTTTTTATTTGCTGCAAGTGTGATCTTGCTAGCAAAATTACTTGTAACGAGATACTAATTTCTGTACAAAAACTAAGGATATTCTCTTTTTGTAAAATTTTTCTATAAAGTATTCTCTTTCATTCTAGCGAAACCTTCAAGTTTTTTTAACTAGAAGGGAAATAATGGTTTGTGTATAAGTTTTCAACTCTTTATGTGTTAGCATTTTCAAATAATAAAAATATTATAAAATATTATTTAGTACACAATTTTAATTTATTATTTTAAATTTGTATACTTAAATTTTACGTTTCTAGCTTTTTATTTTTCATTTTATAAAAAAAAAAAAAAAAAGGCAACTAGTATGTTAGCCCATATATAGACTTGTAAGGCATGACCCCTAGAATGCTAGGGATAACCTAACACTATATCAGAACATGTTCGACCGTTGGGAAATACTATATAAATATTGTTACCAATTTTAAAAATTCTTATCAAACTAAAATAAAAAAAAAGGTATAGCACCCCGGGGGTTCTGCAAAAAGGTATGAGCACACTTGTATTTTTAAAAGTAACACCGAACTCACTTGTTATCTAATCAAGAACATTGATTATTCTACCCTTATTTTTAAATTATCTCATCTCCCTTTCTCTTTCTCTTTCTCTTTCTCTTTCTCTCCCTCTCTTTCTTTTGCATTGTAAAAGGCTTGAGGAGAGTTCACTAGCCATTAACAGAGAGGTCCCCTACTAAGAGTTGATTTAGCTGCAATCGAAGGAAGAGAAGCATAGGTTGGTTGTTGTTGCAATTGTTGACCACCATTGTTAAAGATCCTATTGCCGAAGAAGAGACATTAGTGATGAAGATCAAGTCATTGTTGCACTGTTGAAGAAATGACCATCTTTGTCATAGAAAGAGCATTTGTCAATACAAGCCGAGGAAGAAAGGATCATTGCTTGTCAACATTGCCACAAAAGATATAGGATATCTAAGTCACCTCTAGTGTTATTGTGGAGTTTCTAGAGAAACGAGTTTGCTACCATTGTTCTTGAAGCAGCCTATCATAGAAACCATGTAGTCAAGATTGCACTAGAAAATATACTCCTTGTTATTCTAGAAAACCCTTATTTTTGGACATCACATTGTGTGTGTGTGTGTGTGTGAGTGAGAGAGAGAGAGAGAAACAAATAGATAGGCAAAAAGATAGAGCTCGATTTAGCTTCATCCATGGCCAAACTGAACCCCAATGCAATCGCTCAAGGTTCTACAACTAGTGATTGAAAATGGTTGGTTCAATCGCTATTATTTCATAGTCACATTGCGATTTATTCCAGAGCTTCAAAACAATTATTTATTTCATTTGAATTTGATTGAATATTTTTGAGTTTTTTAATCAATGGGATTGTAGCTAATCAAGTCAAACAAATTCTAGTGAGCTCGAGTTCGAGCTTGTTAAGGATTTATTGAGTTCAAGCTTGTTAAGAAATTTTTTTTAATTAAATCCATTAAAATCTATTTGCATATAACAAACTTAAGCGTAAATTTTAAAAACAGGTATAATAATATTGTTTAAACAAATATAAACATTATTATTACAAACACAACGATAAATAATAAAATAATAATACAAAAATTATTTCACGAGCTTTGTTAGCAAGTTAAATCAAGTTGAGTTTTATCATGCTCAAGTTTAGCTCGTTTATGAGTCAAATTCTAAATTAGAGTTTAAGCCCGACTTATTTCTAACACGAACTGAACACAAATGAATTTTTTGTGAACGACTTAGCTCATTTACAATTCTAATTACAAAATTTCTAATAATTTTGTTAGTTTTTTATTTTTCTATAATTGATAAGAGAGAGAAGATGTACATTTTGAGAATTTAAAAAGAAAATTGTCCTTTTCAATGGTGAGAAAAATTGATCGCAAGTTATAAAACTTAATGAAGATAAATATGGTTTTCAAAAATATAAGGGTTATTGATATTTTTTCGATTGTTATGGGATTGCTTAGCATAGCCATTTTGCCAGTATAGTATATAGTATGAAATTTACTCAATAAAAAAATAATATGAAACTCAATTTGAGATTATATTCCTAAAAAATAAAAATGAAAAACGAAAAACAACAAATCGGAACAAGAGTATCGTATCCAAGGGGAATCGTTGGTCTAACTTAGGACCCAAACGGAGGTGGAGCGGGGGGTTGTAGGTCTGCAGGGAGCCCAAAGAGAAGCAAGAGAGTCGACGAGCAAGAAGAAAGGAAGAAGGAAATGGCGTTCACGCTGAGGAGTGTGAAGGTACCGCCAAACTCGGCCAACTTGGAGGAGGCGAGGAGTCGGGTGTTCGATTTCTTCAGGTCGGCCTGCAGATCCATCCCCACCGTCATGGATATCTACAATCTCCAGGACGTCGCCTCCCCCACCCAGCTCCGCTCCACCATCGCCTCCGAAATTCGTAAGAATTCTCACGTCACTAACCCCAAGGTCTCTCTCCCTCTCTCTCGCTCTCGATTACTTTTTATTAGATTTGGTTGTTTGTTTCTGTGGAAGATGTTTCGGAAATCTATTCTGGGTAATTATATCTACACGTGTATTAGACCTCGGATATGGAGTTGTGTCAAACATAGTCTATTCATGGGGTTCTCGTTTTCTGATTTTCTCAAGTCTTTTTCATGACGTGGTTTTTTTGATCCAATAGGAGAAAGCTGAAAAGGGATCCTAACCTCAAAAAGAAAAGAAAAGGAGAAGAAGAGTGGGATAAGATTCTACTAATTTATTTTCCAATTGGTTTTGGGGTTTTCCAATCACCATAGCCTGTGCGAAATTGAACCACCTTCTCTTTCCCTCACTATATTTCGACGGGCATTGCCCAGTCTAACTGAAATATTTAATCTCTAATTGGGTACTTTGGTGTAGGTATAGCTGTGTTATTGTGGATTTTTGTGACAGCTGGGGAACAGTCTTCTCACCTCAACGATTATTAGGATTGTAGAAAATTACTAAGGAGTAAGGAGTTCTTCATGTGCTGGTTGGTAGAATTGTAGAAAGACTTGATGAGTTTGTGAATATTGTGAGTGAAGACATGCCTAAAGGGTTGCCACTTACCACCAATAAGACATTCAGCATGCCATTTATCTAATTCTATGGTCTACCTTACCTAACCATTCTGCATATCGCATGCCACCAGAGCATAAGACTAAAATGTTTCACCACGTGATAGGCCTAACTACTAGAAGTTTGGTGCGAGAGAGTAAAACTCCTTCCGTCATGCCTGCATTACTTACTCTAAAGAAGGATGGATCGTAGAAAATGTGTGTGGATGACCAAGCAATCAATAAAATCACAATTAAGTACAAATTCATTAATCCAAGAAGAATGGCTCTAACTCATAACGTTCCAGTCATAAAGTAGCAACCTTATGGGCCATTTGTACTCAGATTAATTAGTGATGGAATAAAGTTAAGGATTGGATAAATTAGTTTCGTGCCACATTTGGTAAAAAAGGTATTACTTGAGGTTATAATTATTTCGTGTTGGTGTGTGACATTGTGAATGGGGTATTACTGGGCATTAAATGACAAATGACCGAGTTATCCATTTGCTAAAAAAGATATATATGTATAAATCCTGTTATTCATATATATATATATATAAAAAACTAAATTTTCATCAATATATATTACAACTAATTTAAAATAAAAACCAGAAAAAGCTCCAGCCACCATGGCTGGAGCTAATCCCCAGTGATGGGGTACCCTTGCCAAAACCCTATTGTTGGGGTTGAGATAGAGGGAGGGATGAGATGAGATGAGATGAGATGTGGGGGTGATGGCCATGGTAGCAGCAGAAGGGTTTTCAGAGGGAAAGTGAAGAATAGGCGCTCGGTGACGGAGATGATGGCTGTGGATGGTGGTGGAGGAGCTCCCAGATTTGGGAGCTATGACTTCTTTCCCCATGGGGAGTGCAGCGACTATGTAAAAGATTGAGGCAGAGTGAAGAAGAGAGAGAAGAAGAGGGAAGAAGTGAGTGCAGCAGCTGTGGGATAATTTTGTCTTGGGATTAATTAACCCAAGTTGCTTCTTGCACCAAACACGGTATGACCGAGTTTCAGTGGTATTACCATGTCTTAAGACACGCACCAAACGACCCATTTCTGTTGCTACTAAGGCTTGCGCTCGTATTATGTAATAATGGCAGCAAGGTGAACAGACCATGAAGACCCGGCTTGGCACGGCAGGTGGCCTATATGAAAATGGGACCATGCCATGGCATGTCTAGGGGCAGCACTGGAGTCGTATGAGGAGGCAATACTATTTCTTGAAGTTCCATTGGAACACTTGAAGGGTGGTCTAAGTTCATTTTGGATGCTAAGGACTTGCAGAAGTGAGCTAACATCTAGTGGCAGGTGTCCTATGATCAGGGTGACAGACCCCTGTGGCGCATGTAGAAGGCTGTGTGTAGGGCTTGGCCCAAGCCTCCCATGTGACATTGAGTGTATGATGACCAAATAGTGAAATAGAAAGAGGAAGAGCATAAGAGCAGAAATAGAAAAGGGAGAAGGAAAAGAAAGACGAGAAATAGTCAAGAGATAATGAATACTGAAAGAGAAGAAAAGAGAAGGAGAGTTTTCTTTTTGATAAGGATCAATATTGTTTGAAACACCCAAAGGATGAAACTTGTACAAAAGTGAAATGTTTGAATAAATATACAAGCAAGCATACAAGATGTGGTGTCCTTTGGTCCAAAAGGAATTTCTTCTTTTTTCTTTTTTTTTTTGGTGGGGGTGGGGGTGGGGGAGGTGCAGCAGTTTCAGAAAAATGCAAGGTTTCTCAAAAATCAACATTGTTGAAAACTCTTTTATTCCTCTCTTTTGGAATGTTTAGCCACACACAATGAGCAATGCCCTAAATATCTTTAGATCCTCTTGCAGACAGCTGCTTGGCCAAATATAGAAGACCATCATCATTTGTGCATTATCCAACAAAACCACCAGAGGAGAAAAAGGTGGTGGTAGTCCAGCCTTCTTCCAGGCCGAGCATAACTCTACTTAAGGGAGTTAACTTCTTTCCATAAATGGGTGTGGTATCAGTGTCTTAACAATGCTTCCAAGAGTGTGTGCCACTCCAATGAAATCCAAAACGTCCAAGTATTTTGATCGTTCTATCTTCTACTATTTCTTCTTTTTTTACCTACTTTTCTGCTGCTTAATCTTTTACTTAGCTGGAATTTTACTTTGAACTTGTTCTTTGTGGATATGGACCATAAAGTTATGTGGGTTCAAAAGTCTTGGTTGAAGTTGAACTAGCAAAATCAGGTCAAATTTTGGTTTAAATTTGGATATTGGAGGTTACAGCAGTAGCATATTAGCTGTCTAGCTATTGGGTTGCAAGAATTTTGGTAATAGATATAATGGAGGAGGTTGCAATGGCAATGTGGCTTTCAGGGATGCAGATTCTGTAGGAACAGTCGATGGCAAGTGAGCTAGTGCCAGCTTGAAGGCAACTTTGGTGTGGATCACAGTTTAGAATCTGATGCCAAATTGATGGAGGACCAAATCAAGGGAGGGAGGGAAGGAGGGGATTTCATAATCATATTTTGTGTATTCAACCAATCATGTGAAACTGAGTAAAATCTTTACATGTTGTGAGTTACTTGTATATTCACATAATACTATTAATCTAAGAATCCAAATTAAAGTGGGAAACATGCAATCAGCTGAATAATGAGATAAGTCCCCTTTCTTCTCTATATGGCTTACATTTAGTGGCTTGTTGGTCTCATATGTGCAGTTAGGGTGCTTTGATGATGTCACTGCCTAATCTCCAAGTTGAATCTAACTGTGTACAGTTGGGTCTCCCAACTCTGGCCTTTTTTCAATTCTGGATGCTTATATCCTTAGTTGTATGGTAGGTCTAAGGTGCAGGGAGGCCAATGATCCCTTGGATTGGGTTTGAGATCTGTGTTGATTCTTGTACTGTGGCTGAAGTTTGAATGCCTAGGGGAGGGGTTGTTGCAAATAGGGGTGCAGCTATAGTGAATGTGATTAGATGGGGTTAAGGTCTCTTGATTGAAGGAGATTTTAGGAATTTAGGGTTATATGGAAAGTAGGTCTTTTTTGGTATGTGAAACAGAAACATGCAATAAGCCATATGTTTTAGAATGTGGCACAATAAGGGTAGACTTGTATCTACTAGAATCCAGGATACTTTGTGGGCTCTTTTCTTTCAGCAAGTAGATAACCCAATGAAAATAATACAAGTTTGTCTATTGTTTCCCAAATTTAATTACAGAAATGGTTATAGACAAAAATGATTGGTGAGTCGACCCCAACTAGTTGGATTGAGGCTTTATAAGCTGTTTTTTTTTTCTCTCTCTGAAAATTAATGATACAAGAAGATATATTGAAACATAATGATTAGTTTTCCATGTTCAAATTTTTCAAGACAAATCCCTAGTACCCATAAATTTTTGTTCATTCATTTGTTTATTTCCCTCCTAACAATTTAGAAGAATAAATATGAAAAAACATTTGGATTGCTAATTTATTTTTATATGCAAATGTACCATGTTTTAGAGTGTGTGTACCAATCATAATTGCTAGGGTATTAGCATTTCATGGTAACATAACCAAGAGAGGGGAGGTTGTAGTAGGGAGGGGTGTTGGTTCTCGTTGCTTGAGAGAGGTTGTTGGTCTGAAGAAATGCAATATAGATCTTCTTGGGTAGCAGGACATTAGCAGAGGTCTGGTTCTTGTTTTCAATTTACCAATCAGTTATGAGTAGTCGAGCACTTTGTAAAGGATATATTATCCTTTTTTTTTAACTAGTGTTATGGCTTTATTTTAATTGATTGATTTTGCTTTCATGGGTTTGGGTTAGATAAACTGTAATATAAAGGGCAGCATTTTAGTTATTTGCAGACTTGGATAAGAAAACCATGACATTTTGAGCTCAGAGTGCAATAGACCATCAAGCATATCCTCATGAAACTGGAAAGAGTTATTAACTCTGAGTGGTCAGCCATCTTTCTTCCTAGTTACTGTCATGATCCTAGGGTTTAGAATGGGATTTGGAGGAAATTGAGAAAGAACAGAATGGAGGGGGGGAAACAGAACAGAAAGAGGGAGATAATAAGAAAGGGGGGAGAGTTCTGACAAAACAGAGAGGGGGAGAGAATTTGAGAGGGAAAACAGAATTGAATTCATTCATTAGCTGCCATTCTCTACTTCTTTATCCTTTTTAGGCTGTTAAATCCTTTTAGTTAGTAACTAACTGTAGGTACAATACTACAATGGCCTAAGGTACAACAAAGAAAAATACATGCAATAGAACAATTACTGCTGTGCCCTTGAGGTTGTGACAACCCCCCCAAAAAGAGGTTTCTTGTCCCCAAGAAACTTATTACAATTGAGCCACTGTTTATTCATCCAATTCCCTTTTTCACGATCTGATTTATTTTTTGCCTTTTCTTTTTCTTTTCTCTTTCTTTCTTTGGCCTCTTTTTCTTTCTCCTTCTTGGCTTTATCTTATGGATGAAAGAGGAGACAGTATCTCTTTGTTCAGCAAGTATTTCAAGCTCTGTTGAAGTACCCACTTTATTTTCCTCTGCTAAAATCATCACCAACTCCTCTGCATCGTCAGCTAAGAAATCTCCAACAATATCATCTGCTGTGATTTCCTTGGTAGTGCCTAAAAGATCAACATCATCTCTTGCCACACTTTGACATTTTTTAACTTCTTTC